>NC_143178.1:14249924-14552954 GCF_047325235.1 Durio zibethinus
ATTGTTGAAAGCGTTTTTAGTAGAAAATCACCTTCACTGATATTCACAGATAAAAATAAAGAAATTATTGAAAGCGTATTATGAAAAAAATACCTTCAATAAATATGTCATAAACATTAGATGAAATTAGTGAAAACGTTTTTGGGGCATACGCTTTTAATAATCCCAAACAATTCTATTACGACTCTGTTGAAGACACCTATAATATATTCAAAAAATATTTAAAAGAAAATTATTGAAGTCATTTTTCTGAGTAAATGCCTTCAATTATCCGGTCCAATAAAATTATCCCCAAACTTAGCGCATCCAATCACCAACTTCAAGCTTCATCTTTATTATTTTACTATTTCTCTTTCTAGACCAACTAAATTTACTTTCCATTTCCTTTAGCTTTTAGTATTTAGGCATTGTCTTTTAGAACCATATTTCAACTATTCCTTTAGCTTTTGCAATTTGTGATTTTCTTTTTGGTTTAAAAATTTTCTCCAAAACCCACCTTCCTCACATACCCATTTGTAACATATCATCCACTTCCCTTTCCCTTTCATTTTCTTCATTTTTTGGGTTTTCTTTGTACCTATTTTACCTTATTTCAACCCCAACTACAAATTCTCTTTGGTACTATCTATGTTAGGAATAGAGTTTTAACATTCATAATATCAAGTAGCTGATAAAATGCTTCACAACAAGGAGTTCTCATTTTCTGTAAGTACTGGTTTTGTTATTATCTTTTGTTTAAAACATAGTAAACTTAATTATTTTACATGTTTGTTTTCATATAAATTATTTATATACATTTGGTCTGATAATGTAGCAAGTACTAAATGGATAAGAGTTGGATGCAAAAGTCAAGATTAAGTCAAGAGTACAGAGATAGAGTGAAAAATTTTCTTAATTTTGCATTTAAGAATACAAGTGAAGATAATATAATATTATGCCAATGTGTAAAATGTGCTAATATCGATTGGCAAATGCGTCAAGTTGTTTTTGAACATTGAATTTGTATTGGATTTCTCTCAGGATATGTTAATTAGTATTTTCATAGAGAGTCTATACTATCAAGGTCTTCCACTAGAGTTCCTTCAACTTCAAGGGCTCCCAAACACCAACATGATCCTTTTATAGCAAATGACATTGAAGGCATGTTGCGAGATGCTTTTAACATTCATAACCAACATTTTCATAATCTTTCTCCCCAAAATGATGGATTTAATTAGTCCAATATTGAAGTGAATGAATTTGGTGAACCTGGGATAGGTGTACATGACCAACAACCTAGAAGAAAAGCATCAAATTTTATAGGTTGCTTAAGGATATGAATACAGAACTTTATGAGGGATTAAAGCATTCAAGGTTATCTTTTTGTGTTCATTTTTTTCACTTGAAATGCTTATGTGGATGGACAGGAAACTCTTTGACTTTATTATTAGAGTTTATGAAAGAAATGTTTCATTTTGCAAAAATTCTTGAATCTTGTAAGGAATCGAAGAAGATGATCAAGGATTTAGGTCTCGAATATGAGAAAATTCATAGTTATCCTAATGATTGCATGTTGTATTGGGGTGATAGAAAAAATCAAGAATCTTGTCATTTGTGTGGTATTTCTTATTGGGTGGACAAAAGCCCCCAATAAAAGGTTGAATGAGGATGGTGATAAGGTCTGTGTCAAAAAGAAGCTTGTTAAGGTTTTATGCTATTTTTCATTAATACTAAGACTTCAATGACTTTTCCTGTCTTCCAAAACTACAGATTCAATGAAATGGCATCATGAGAAGTGGATAGATGACGGATCATTGAGGCATCCTGCAAATTCTTTAGCATGGAAATTATTTCATTCTAGGTTTCCAAACTTTGCATTAATCCTTAAAATGTTATGTTTGGACTAGCATATGATGGATTCAACCCATTCAAAATGATGAGTACTTCTTATAATACTTGGCCAGTTGTATTGATTCCTTACAATTTGCTATCATGGATTGCTATGAAGCAATAGTCATTTATATTGTCTATGATAATTCTCGAGGAAAAAGGTTCGAGTAATGATGTAGACATCTACTTACAACCTCTTATTAAAGAGTTAAAGCAATTATGGGAAGGAGTTAAGACCTATAATGCATTAAAAAAAGAGAACTTCAATATGTGTACTGCTTTATTATGGACTATCAACAATTTTCTTACTTATGCAAATTTATCTAGTTTGAGTACAAAAGGTCATTATGCTTGTTCATGTTGTGCTACACAAACATGTTCGAAATGGTTACCTAATGGTAGGAAGTTCTATTATATGGGACATCATTGATGGTTAGATGATAATCATTGATTTAGATTCCAAAAACATCTCTTTGATGGAACTGAAGAGTTGAGGAGATCGTCTTTACCAATTAGTGGGTCTAATATCTTGTCAAAGTTAAAAGATATCAATTTCACTTATGGAAAAAATGACTCCACCAAGGAAAAGAGTGAAAGGTGTCTGGACTTATATTACGCAAGTTGGTGATACTGATACTAAAGTTGGTGTTCTTGATGTTCAAAGCAATGAAGAGGACGATGAAGAAGATGACCTTAATGAGTCTGAGTTGTGGAAAAAAGAAGTATCTTTTTTTAGTTTCCTTATTAGGAATATAATTCATTATGCTATAACCTTGATTTGATGTACATAGAGAAGAATGTTTGTGACAATTTTATCGAGACAATTCTTAATGTGAATAAAAGATCAAAGGATGACTTAAACAGTCAGCTTGACCTAGTTGTATGGGGATTCACCCTGATCTTCATCTGAAGTTGCTTCCTAATGGCAAATATCGATTACTTGCTACTTGTTTTGGGATTTCTAAAGCTGAAAAAAATGTGTTTTTCAAGGTTTTGAAAAATGTCAAAGTTTCATATGGCTATGTGTCAAATTATCGAGATGTGTGAATCTGAATGACGAAAACTTTCTTCATTGAAGTCACACAATTATCACATTTTGATGTAAGACTTACTTCCAATTGCTATACATTCATTAATGTCAAAGTAAGTCACTTCTGTGGTAATTGAATTGAGTAACATATTTAAATCTCTTTGTGGAAAATGTATAAAAGTGGAAGAGATTGACAAACTTCAAGATCAAGCCGCGATTACTTTATGCCATTTAGAGAAGAGTTTCCCTCCAAACTTTTCACTATTATGATTCATTTGGTTACCCACCTTCCATATGAAGTAAAAGTTAGTGGGCCAGTTTATTATTGATGGATGTATCCTATAGAAAGGTATTATTGTTTAATAGATTGAATAGGTTTTTATTGATGATCATACCACTCTAGTTAAAATGATATATGACTAATGTTTTATGCGATAGGTTTTTAGTGAGGTTAAAGTCTTATTGTTGCAACAAATGCTATCCAAAAGGTTCTATTGCTGAAAGATATTTAGTAGGAGAGTGTATGATATTTTGTTCTCATTATTTGAAAGATGTTGAAACAAGATTTAATAAACCATCAAGAAATGTTGGTATACAACATATTGACTCTGCCTACAGTTATCTTTTTCAAAATTTTGGACAACAAATAGGCAAAGCTAAAATGGTGGAGTTAGAAGATAAATCTAGGGCACAAGCACATAGATATGTTATTTTTCATCATGACTCTATCGAATCATTTCGCACGTAAGTTTTTTAGCAAAGAAATTATTCATTAAATTAAGCATAATTTATTATATTTTTTTATTTGTTAATACTTTATCATAATGCTTTGTAGTGAGTATAGAAATAATTTGAGAACTCCTGCACATTATCGATGACCAAACCCCTGAGAGCTTGATAAGTTGTTCATCGAAAACTTTCATGAATGGTTAGGAGCAACTGTAAGTAATGTCATACTTCCCATTATGAGAAATCTATATAGAACACTTATAATATAACTAACATTATTAACATATATATATTTATTCCACTTTTATAGGTTTGGAATGGAAGGCTTGTTAGTGAAGAGGTGAAGTGTCTTTCATAAGGTCCGAATAGGATTATGAAACAATACAAAGGTTTCATCATCAATGGATTTAGATTTCACACTAAATCTCGTGAGAGATTTAGAAGTACACAAAATTTAAGAGTTATTGTTACTTCATCAACTACTAGCTATGCTAGTGCTAAGGACATAAACCCTTTGGAGGGAAATGTTGACTATTATGGCATGATTAATGACATCATTGAGTTGGATTATTATGGCAAGTGAAAAGTTGTCTTACTTCAGTGTGATTAGGCTGATGTGAATAGTGCGATGGGTAATAAGAAAGATTAGTATAGATTTACACTTGTAATTTTTTCTCGATTAATTCACATTGGACAACAACTCATCAATGAACCTTATGTTTTTTCATCTCAAGTCAAACAAGTTCTTTATTCTAAAGATCTCAAAGAATTGGGTTGGTTTGTTGTTCTTCAAAACACACGTAGAGACTTATTTGATATAGGGTTAGATACAAGAGATGATGTTGAACATGAAATTAAATGTTATCTTTTTGCTGAACAAAACATGGATGAAAATATCTCTAGTACCTATGCTCAATGGGTCCACAAAGATGTTAATGAAGACATTTATGAACCATGATGGATCATCTATATTTTGTAATTCGAGTGTTTAATACAAAATGTAGTAAATGATATTATGTAATTAATGTCGCATTCGCTATTGTATGTTTATTGTATTGTAAATCATACATTATCTTTTGATTTAATTAAATCGATATGTTCTTTATATATTGTAGATTATGATTTTTTAACTTCTCAATGTCTTTGTATATGTTCTAAACAAATATCTTTTATATATTCACTTTTATGATGTATGTAAGCTACAATGCAAAGGAGTAGACCGAAAGGAATACGTATAAGATATATTAGTTCAGAACCGTGTGTGGCACCTGTTGATATTGGCTATGGAATGAATCCTTTGGAAGGGAATGAATGTACTGTCGAATCTAACTCAATCACTTCTAACCCTTCAACTGATATTGGATCTGACAATATGGGAGGTCCAGGTTTAGATAGTATCTCGTCAATTGATTATACTTTAAATTTGAAAGTAGGTATCATATACCCCATATTTAGAATTCGATTATAATGATAAAAGTATTGCCATTTTACAAATTTATTTTTTATTTTTTATAGTTGATAACAATGGTCAACGAAGGACCAGAGGCTGGACAACTTTGAAGGAATTATTTGCACTACCTCCAAACAAGCGTGTTGTAGTGTCTGCAAACTCTGATAAGTAACCAATTGGTGAAGAGGCTCAATTGTTGGCTGGATTTCTAGGCATGCTTGCCCATAATGGAATGAAATTGCCTATTCATTATGAAACATGGCATAAAGTTCCAGCAGAAGTTAAGGTCGATGCTCTAAACTTTATTAAGGTATTAGTATAATTAATTACATATAAAAAAATTAATTATTTTATATTTAGTTTATTTATTAAAACTTTTCTTTTTGCATTATTACAATCAATATTTGTAGTTGAAATACCAACTTCATCTGTGCTTAAGTCATTAGGAAAGAAATGGAAAGATTATAAGCATAATTTGAAGAATAAGTATTTCGATCGAAATACTACTATAGAGACAACGATGGAAAATCTACCTCATATTGTGATTAGATGGCAATATGAACAACCAGTTAGATTTTGGTTCACAATAAAAAGAGAGGTACTAATTTATAACTTTGTATAGTAGAATGAAATAGTGTAAGTGTTTTATGCTTTAAGTTGGTAATATTTGTATTTCTACCATATGCACAATTATTTTTTACGACAAGAAAGAGAACAACTTGGAATTGGTACAAGAAAGTAGTAAAAATATAGCCACACAAGTGGATTAAAAAGTTTTGCAAGAAAGCAAAAAGAAATAGTAAGTTTATGATTTTAAACTTATTCCAATGAATGAATTTTTTGTGCTGTTAAAAGGTAAATATGCAAATTTACAGTTATTATTCTGTTTTAATAGTTTTGATAGTTTCAATACATGATATTAAACTTATCAAAAGTTTTGAACTTAGTTGATACGAATGATATGTATGAAAAAGTTATTGTTTATGTCTATTTAGGTAAAAATACAAATTTGTTGTTAATGTTCTATTTAAATAGTTTGGTTAGCTTCAATACTTGATATTAAACTTGTCCGATTGATTGAACTTGGTTTTCTACGATTTATATAGCTGAAAAAGTTATCGTTTATGTCTAATTTGGACTATTTTTGCCTTGAAAAGGCAAAATTACAAATTAAACTTTTGGATGGCTTTCAATAGTTTGCATGGTTTAAATCCATGATATTAAACTTGTCCAAATAATTGAATTTGATTGCCATATCGATATGTATGAAAGGCCAAAATGCTTTTATTGTTTGCGTCTATTTAAAACTATTGTGTTGTGAAGGGGCCAAAATATAAATACATGATATTAAAATTATTCGAAATTTTTGAACTTGATTGATAGGTATGATATGCATGAATAAGTTATGGTTGATATGTATCCTATGTTTTTGTATAGGAGATTGAGATGGGTGGTAAAATTGGATGTGTGAAACTTTTTGGCTTAACACGCACAAAAAAAGATGGATCTTATATGAATGTCAAAACATAAAAAATTGTGGTAATTTGTAATATCCATTTTAACAGAAAGTAAATATTTACTCTTTTTAACATATTATCAATAAATCATTAAACTTGATAGTTGTATATGACTAATTTACAGGAGAAAACGAAAGAGAAAATGGCTGCTGAGATTGAAGTAGCATATGATGGTTCTCTCAACATGTAAGAATTGGAAAATCGGATATTCGTAGAAGGTGCTATAAAAGAAAGGCATGGATAGGTACGAGGCATTGAATTAGGTCCAACACCATCTACTTACTATAGACGTAGCTCTCAGCAATTTATATTTTCAGCAAGTCAGTCTTCGCGAGACATTTTGATATTGAGAAAGGAGTTACAAACTATGCAATAACATTTCCAGCAATTGGAAGCAGAAAGAGAATAGGAGCGTGCCAAAATTAAGGAAAAGCGTGCTAGAATGGAGCAAGAGCATGCAAAATTTCAACAGTTGCATGATCGATTTGATCATCTTATGAATTTTGTGCAATAACAATTTTCAGGAACTGATCTCGATGGTCCACCAACTCGGGTATTATATTCAGTAAATATTTACATTTTTTAATATAAAAAAAGCTTACAATAAAGTGTTAAAAATTATATGTTATTATTTAGTAAGTTCTTAAGCACGCTAGTGACCAAGGTGGAAAATTTTCTTCATCAATTGGCAACCTTCAAAATCTATGTAGTCATCAATTTCATACATTTTAATTTGTATTTTGTAAATGTATTAAAAAAATTTGAATGTTATTATACTAATTATTAAATTTTGTGTTAATTAGATGCATATTTGAACATTAATTAAGTTTATATTAATTTCAGTTTCTTAATTTAAGCTCGTTTATAAAAATAATAAATAGTAACAAAAATTTTTTATTTAAAAAAAATATTTCTTAATTTCGTGACATTTGCATCCAAGAATATACCTAAATGAATAATTTAGTAGCGTTTGTCCATAAAACACTACTAAAAGTAGCGACGCTTTTACTAGAAAATGCACTAAATTAGTGGCATTATTTTGATATAAAAACCACCAAAGTAACAATATTTTTATGATAAAAATGCCTCTAAATTAGAGGCGTCTCTAAGATAAAAATACCACTAAAATAACAACGTTTTTTAGATACAAACATTGCTAATATAGCGACATTTTCTATATACAAAAGTCGTTACATTAGCGGCGTTTTCTAGATTCAAACACCGTTAATATAGCAGCGTTTTTCAGATACAAACGTCATTATTTTCTGCGACGCGTGTATAACCAATACTCTTACTGACATTTTTCACAATTATCATAAATCTTTTAGTGACGTTTATAAATATCGCTAAATATTAAAAAAATTATCATTAAAAACCTAAACCCCTATAATGAAATGAATTGAACGCTTCTACAACCTTTGACCTCAATATATTATTCACACACCTTTTCGCACCTATTAATTAATAACAATAAATGGTTCACCATAAAAGCAAGATGATGCAATTAATTAAAGTTTAATGGATAAACCTAGTAATGGAATTATTCTTTTAAATAAAACTATCATTCTGAAGGTTAATAATAATAATAATAATAATAATAATAATAATAATAGTAATAATAATAATGAAATTTTCGCAAAAATAGTGTTAACTCCATTTTTTTTTTATAGAAAAGGAAATTGCATTTCCATTGAAATAAATGATTGGATTACAAAATAAGAAAGTTTATTTTATAAATATAGGAAAACAGAAATAATCACAATACACTTAATCAATTCTTTTCGAGCAAAGAAAATATAAAAAATAAAAAATGGGAGATTCGTTAATGATAGCAAAACCCTAGGTTTCTTTTACCACATCCACATCTTCTACCTTCTCCACCATATCTTCCATGTGGTGCTCATCCTTCACGCTATGGGGCCACAAATATTGCCCTATCTTTCAGTGGAGGATCATATTGAGTGACCTTACTCAAGCATTTATAAGCATCCAATAAAGAAAAAGCTTTGCCTGCTAACATCTGAATACTCACACTAGCGTATTATTTTCTCAATCCTACTAAGAAAAACACTACAGTTAGAGCCTTTCATTGTTCCTAGTTTATCTTCAGATCGGTAGACAAAGGCATGAGTTCATTAAACTTATCATATACCTCATTGAACAAAGTAAAATATTCTCTTAGGCTTTTATTAGGCTGCTCCATTATAGTTTATGCCCTGGTAACATTTGAGATCCTCTACCAATTATCAAAATTTGCATAAATAATTTTTAAAGCATCTCAAAGTTCCTTACTTATAAAGTACTGATTGAACATCACCTAGACTCGTTGTTTCATCGAGTTGAATAATTGTCCAAGTACTTGATTGTCGTCCTGCTCCTAAGATGCATACTCCAAGCTTTTCTTTACTGGTAACTCACTTGTTAGAAGTTGAGCCTTTCTAAGACCTCACAAGGTCACCAAAACAATTTTGTCCCATGATAAATAGTTGGAGCTATCAAGTTTTCTCATGTGACAATTGTGAGCCCATGATAAACTCTTAAGTTATCACCTTCGACGTAATTGCCTTTTTCTTTGCCATGGCCACATAACCTTCTTCCTTTAAAATATAAATGGTAATCCTTCAATCGAATAGCACAACCCTTAATCAACAATTGTGAGCTTTGTCTCTAGTTATGTATCTATACTCTACACCAACAGGAACTTGTCTCCCTTAATCTATCATTCACAAAGAGGTTGCAACCCTTTCTTCTTGTCACCTTTGAGAATAAAGTGATGACCCTCTTTTAACTAATAAGGGATTACTAAATGGGAAGAAAAAGTTTTAAGCACACAGCTCTAGGGCTATAGGATCAAAGTCTATAGTAATGATGGCTTAGGTGATGACGTAGAGGTTATTATAAAAGGTTTTAGAGAAAGAGAGAGAGAGAGAGAGAGAAAGGGGTGGTAGTGGCTAAGGTTAAGCAACTGGCTCTAATACCATGTTAGAATTAAGGTTTTAGAGAATGACTTACTAGCTCTTGGATTAGCCGCCTTTCATTATATAGACAATACTAAAAAAGAGAATCAGTTACAAATTACACATTAATACTCCAAATTAATCACTTTTAAATTGTCTTTCATGGAATATTCTTATAAGATTCCAACTCACACACAAGCATATACTAACATGACTCATTCCAACATAATTATAAGGCAATCTAACAAAAGACTATTGAGTTGTAGGATTTGTAACTTCATACTGAACCAAATTATCACCACTTCTACAACTACAATCTGTTCAACCAACTGTATTACACCACGAAACACTAATCCATCTCCTTCAAACACAAAAGTAATGGAAGAGCTAAAATAACCCTTTTAACACATCAACCTAATAGCCTTCTAAGTTTGTTAAGAGTCAACTAACTCATTACATCCATAATACTAGGTAATAGAACGCAATAATATGTTTTAACCAAAAAAACAAATAAAAAATTTACCCATCAGCTAAATCAATTACAATTTCTTGATTAAATTGAATAAATAGGTGTGAGGTTTGATCTATACAGTGCAATCAATTAGCTTTCAGTGTTGAGTTTTAAGAACTGAACCAACCAAAATAATTGAAATTTAATATTTTATATTATAATTAATTTAATTTTTTCAATTACCCATTTACACTTAGACTTGTTTTTACCAAACTTTAAAATCTAAATCCCTTATTTTTTATCTTTACGACTAAGACCCTTGCACCTTCTATCTCTCTTTCTACTATTGTCGACACTGCCCATTACCCTATTTGATTTGATACAGCATGCCTCAATCAACAACCATACCTAACTTCACCTTTATTTTTCCTCTCTTTTTTCATAGCCCTACCAAAAACTAGACATTTCTTCCATTTGTGTGATCTGAAATATCAAAGCTTCATTCCCTAACACCAAACCTCACAATCACCTTTTTTCTTCCTCTTAGAGGTAAGATTTGTTGCCATCCTCCTTCTTTGTATGCAATCTTTGTGGTGGTTGCTTTGGAATCTAAAAAAACTAAACTTAGATGTTAGAGTTTGATATTTAAAGCATATTATATATGCAACCCCATATCATGGAAAAGTAATAGTTAAAAGTTCAAAATACATAATAACCAAGAAGTTAAATGGTGGTGGCTGATGTTGTAAGATACTATGTTTTATTTTCTTTTTTTTTTAAACAAACAAAGCCATAACAACCATAAACAAAGGAAAAAAAAAATCAAAGCCATTGTTGATTCTTTTCCTTACAAATCTAATATTCTACCTTTCAACACCTTGAATTTTTAGAAAATGAAGGAAAGACACAAACACTCTACCACTCTTTTAAATGACAGTGTTGCTTGTTTCTCCTTTTTTTGTTTTCTACTCAAGGTCTTCTCTTCTTTTTTTTTTTTCAACCATTTCATTTTTGTTATAAAAAACTCATCTTTATTGCATTAATTGAAAAAATGCTCTAGCAATTGAATGTATTTCATGTTTACTTGGTGTAAATGCTCTAAAATATGAAAAAAGTGAACTTGGATATTAGAGTTTTCAATGCTAGTCATTAGATATACTCCTATGATGTTCATCATGTTATACAGCTTGACTGTTTTTATACATTTATTTATGTCATTTTATTTACCACTATGCTTGATTTACATGAGCTTTGACCTGTGTTCTTATCAGTTGAATTTCATATGTTAAGATGCAATATTGAAAAAAGCTTATGGAATGCAATATTGAAAATATTGAAAAAAGATTTTCAATTGTTTGTCTAATGATGCTGACTATTTTCAATTTTGTGTATTAAAATGCATCCTTATTAGTTTATTTACTTTTTTTCCAACCATTATTTTGAGTGTACAAGTATTTCAAATTGATTAATAATTAATTCTACTTGGAACCTACACATAGGTATCTTTAAGGAATTAAACTATACAAAAACTATGCATTTTGCATGTATATAAAATAGCTTATTTTATGTCCCTTTCATATAATTATTATGCAAGTTATAGTACATATTTTGCTTTAATTTTACAATAGATTTGGTTTGGTTTGTTCATTTTCTTGTGTTTTTATATAATTGAACTTTTTATCTTTTTTTTTTCTTAAAGATGTCAAATGCAATAAGAGATGCAAACACTACACAAGTTGATATTCAACCAATCCTTCAAGTAAACACACATGGAGTAAAAAATGAAGTTGCGAGAACTCAAACAAAAAAGAAATGACCTAACTTATTGTCAAAGGTATAGGACCACTTCACCAATTTTACCAATGACAATGGTGAACTCAAAGCTAGATGTAATTATTGTGATAGGGAGTTTTATGCTCATTTAAAAAAAATATATCTATATTAAAGAATCAAATAGGTGTAAACACCTCTAAAAAGTGTGAAATTACCAAAATACCCCAAAATACCCTTAGGGTATTTTTGTAATTTGACCTTCTCGAGATCGATTTTTTGTGAAACACTCAAGATCATGGTTTTACATTATTCCATGATTTTTAGTGCATTAAAAACCTTGATTGCACCTCGAAAGGTATAAAATTACAAAAATATCCTTTGAGATATTTTCGTAATTTGACCTTCTTGCGGTTGGTTTTTCATGAAACACTCTAGATCACGTTTTCATATTATTTGATGATTTTTGGTGTACTAAAATTTTGATTGCACCTTGAAATGTGTGAAATTACTAAAATACCCTTAAGGGGTAATTTCATAATTTGACATTTTCGAGGTTGATTTTTCATGAAAACTTTTAGATCCTAATTTCATGTTGTTTTAGGATTTTTTATGCTTTAAAATCATAAAAATGAAGAAGGGATTATGGTTCTCTAAGAAAAGTGCATAAAAGGTTAAAACTTTCTAAAAAGGGTAAATTGGTTTTCTCACATTGGTTTCAATAGCATTAAAAATGCAATCTTTGGCCATAAACATTTTAGGATGTGAGATGATCTTGAGAGTTTGAATCCAATGATGAAAGGTGGCTCCTTGCAAAGTAAACATGGGAGAAAAGATGGCCACTAGATGAATATTTGATCATGGGCTATTATTCACTTACATGGGATATTTTTTCTCACCATTTGAAAGCTAAGAGAGAGAGGTGGCTGCTGGAAAATTGAAGTGAAAAGGAGGAGGAAAGGAAAAAAAATAAAAAAATTTTAGACAGTTTTTTTGGAGGTATAATTCCTACTATCTCATTGTTGCATTTCATACCTTTTCATATCATTTTCATATTGTTTTTATCTCTTAATTTTTTTATTTTTCTTGAGAAGAAAACTTCCTCCATAGTTGTTATTCTCCGTAACCCCAAGCTTGATCTAAAATTTCAACCAACTAATCAATAGTTTGTGTTTAAAACAAATTAGATCAAGAAATAGAAAATTTCCACCATTAAATCCTTTCTGAATGTGATGGCCAGATGTTGTTAATTCCTTACTTGATTGCATGAGCTTTTCGTTTCCTCTTCAAGTTTTCTATGTGTTTGATAAAATTCTCAATGAATAAAAATGTTAGATTAGTAGACTTTTTGGTGATTTTATGTTGTTTGCATGTGTTTTAATTCAAAACAAAAAAATGGTGGAACATTTTGTACACACACCATTTTGTCCAAAAATTTCTCAAAAATTGAAATAGGCTTTTGATTCTAAATTGGGCCTTATTGGAAGCCTTGGGCTCAATGAATAAAAGCCCAAAAATTTTTAATGTTAATTATAATTTGATTTTGTTTTTGTCTAATTTAGTCAAAAGTTACAAAAAAAAAATAGTTAGGAAACCAAAATCTTACTAACATTTTGGAAGATGTTTTTGAAAATAAATTGTTTTTATAAAAGATAGAAATGTGAATCTCCAATGATAGAATTACAAAAGATGTTGTAAATAACCATCTTTATGTAAATTCCTATGTGAGAAAATCTTTTCTAAATTTTACTAATATATTGGGGAATTTAGATAACACTTTTTGATATCAAGGTTTTAAATCCCGTTTGTTATCACAAATAAATTTTTTTAATTAAATGAATCTGATGATGGAGCCGCTTTAGAATGGGACACTAGTCTTCATGAATACTCCTAGTGCGAGAAAATTATCTTAAATTGCTACCAAACTATTTGAGTAATTTTAAGATCAATTTCCAATAATTAAATTATTTGGTAAAATTATAAAAATGTTTTAAGGGTCGAATAACTTAAAATCAAACTGCTACCTTCTTTTAGATAGATATTGTGAGGGTGCTACAACCTTCATCACGCATAACTACACCTTTAAACCTAAAATCTAGTTTATAGACTAAAATCTATCATTTAAAGATATCTGAATAAAGTTTGAGACTTTTTTTAATGTATGATAGATTCAATTAGGTGGCCAATCGCATCTAAACAAAAAAGATTTGTGGTGACTCCTATGTCTATATCTAGTGATAGGTCCATGAATCTATATGTTATTACAATTTGGCAACTCCACTAGGAATATTGAAAGTCAAGCCAATAAATTATTTCTTGTTATCCAAGCCTAACTTAATAAATTTAAGAAATTTTCTCCTTGTTTGTATTTTGTTTATTTATTTACTTTTTTTATATCTATCATTCATTTACATAAGCATAACATGAGCTCTACACTCGAGCTCTATCATTTAAGAGGGAGTAAAGTACCTATACCTTCGTAAGATTTCATGTCACCAAATTAACGAAATCTTCCTATTTAAATTGAACCCTTTCTGCTTGTAGCATGTAATGAGAGAGGATTGAGATGCCTTACTAGTTTATAATAGACAATGATTTAAGGAACAATTTAGGAACCCTTAAACTATCAAACCTTTGAATCTAGCATGTAAATAAACCCTAAGGGTCTGAAAAGTAAGTTAAAGCCATGCTTTCCCTTATGTTAAAAAATTCTAAATAGGACATATGATGGGATATTTATTCTATTGTAAATTTATAAATTGTCCTTTTGTATATGCTATTCATACACCAACCTTTTATGTTGTTCTCTATATATATTATGTTGTTCTTTGTATATATATTATGTTTTTACTAACCTTTTTGTTTTATTATGCATGCATTCACATCATTAGATTTATCATAAAGAGTAATTGCCATAAAACAATTTTAACAAGAAGAATCTTAGTTACATCCATGAAGAGCCTAAAAAAGTCCTTTACTAGCCTAAAAAGAGAGTTTAAAGAGTTGAAACTTACAAAAAAAAAGGCTAAAAAGGGAAGCTCAAGCACTCAAACAAGAAAAGGATGAATGGAAGAGTTTGCTCACTGACCTTAACACAACATGGTCATCCACCACTCGAGAGCTAGCCTAACTTTTGAAAGAAAATGAACAGTTACAAGCAAAGCTACAAGAAAGGGAGGAGGCACTCTCTAAGGCACAAAGGCACTTCCAAATACTAAATGGGATTGTGGTTGAAATTGAAACATAGATGAGGGTTGTGAATAAAAATGTGAGCAAATAAATGAAGCATATGTGAGAAAGCATGATCAGTTGGAGTCTCTACTTATGCAAATCACTATGGCTACTTACAGAGCCAAGGACATGGTAGAAAAGGTTAAAAAATGGAAGACAAAAATGCCCCCAGTGGGAGCACATGGCAAAGAATTGCTATATTTCCTTAATGAAATACAAAGCCAATATCGACAAATTAGGGATTTTTTTTCTTAATAAATTCTAGACTTTTCGTGGATGTAATATTGGATTTGGTTAGAAATAACTTTTAATTCAATTAAGATTTTCTTTGTTAACAATTGTTATATGGTAAATTCTCCTTAATGTATTCATGCATTTTTGCATTCATTCTTACGTATAATTGAATGGTTTCATGAACGTCATTCTAAATATATACCCTAATTATAGGGAATCAAGGTTTAAGGATAAATTAACTAACTCACCACCAGTATAACACTTGAGCTCAAGCCAAAATAATGGAGCATGAGAACATGAATCGATTTGAAAAAATAGAAAAAGCCTAAAAAGAGTTCAATGGGGAGTTGAGAAAAATTTTAGAAACACTGAGCAAGCTAAACAAAAGGAAGACTATAGAAGAAGATGCTAGACCTAAAGACCATCCATTGCAAGATGTTGTTAAACATTTGTATCCTCTTGGTTATGACCCACATCAGGCCCAGTCTATTCAAGGCACTTCATTGCAACAGTTCATGTTCCTTATAAGGTATACTTACCTAAGAATGCCATCATTACCAATTCAAGGGCAATATCAAAGTTTTGCTAATTTTACCTTTACTAAAAAAGCACTAGAGCCAGTCTTAGTCCCCAATTTAGATGACCCAGAGAAGTTAAGAGTAGTTGAAAATTTAAAAAACTCAATAATTGAATAAAAGATAAACTTGTTGGAAAAGAAACTATGGGCAATCGAATGGATAGACTTTTATGGCTCCATGAATTCTATTGGGCTTTGCTTGATTCCAGATGTTGTGATTCCTCCATAATCCAAGATGCTTAAGTTTGAAAAATGTGATGGTACAAAATGTCCTATCACACATGTTACCATGTATTGTCAAAAAATGGTCGTCTACATTAGTGATAAGAAATTGTTGATGCATGTGTTCCAAGATAGCCTCACTAGTTCAGTTGTAAGGTTGTATATCTAGCTAGACAAAACCTACATCCACTATTGGAAGGAGCTTGCCTGAGCATTTATTAATCAATACCACCACATTATTGACTTGGCTCTCAGTCACCTTTCTTTGTAAAACATGGAAAAGAAGAAGTCAAGAAAATCTTTCAAAGAGTATGCCCAATGGTAAGGGATATGGTTTCTCAAGTTCAACATTCTTTTCTTAAGAAAAAAATAATTATTTTGTTCGTAAACACCCTGAAGGTACCTTTTTATGAAAAGATGATAGGGGATGCAATAAAGAACTTTGTTGATATGATGATCTCAAGCAGGATCATTGAAAATGTCATTAAGAGTGGACAGCTTGAGAATAATGCATAAGTCCCTTACTAGCCTCATTACATAACCATAAACAATATCTCTTTAAGTCCTTATCAATCAACCTTTCAAGCACCTACATATAGGCCTAGTCTTGTCATTACATCAATTTCAAGTCTAACAATCAAGCAAGTGTTTTTTAAAAGATCTATGAACAACCAAGAGAGAGCTTGTATTGATCTTATCCCCATAACATATATTGAGCTATTCTTAGAATTGGTCAAGAACAACTTGGTATCTCTAATTCTTTTAGAACTATTGAAGCCACCTTATCCAAATGATATGATGTTAATGCCACATATGATTACCATAATGAGAATATGGGTCACTTTATAAAGACTTGCACTATTTTTTAGCATAAAGTGCAAAGTTTGATCCAAGTAGGCTTAGTGAACTTCAACGAATTAAGGAAATTAATGTCAATAAAGACCTTTTACCTAGTCACCCAGGGGCATAGTTTTAGGAAGTATACGAGAAGGTTGACCGAAACTGCTTGTCATTTTAGGATTTTTTTAGAATATGAATCTTTTTTATGTACTTGGATTTCATTTTATTTTTCATCATTTTAATAAAAGTGGCAGATATGATCCATTTTCATGATATTTCCTCTATCATTATATGCTTTTACTTTTTTCACATCTTTTCCTATATCCATTCCCAGATTTCAAATAATGAATGTTTAAATAATCATGATAATAATTTAAGATGTGATTTTGAAAACATCATTCATGATTATATGATTGATAAATCAAGATTGTTAATTCATTAAGATCGCTGAATAAAAAAAGACAAAACTAGTAAAGAATTTTGCTTATTAAAAAGAAAAATATGATGCAGTGCATGATATTTGCAATGGTTTATTCACAAGTTTGCTCATGTCAATACATATTCTTCATTAAGAGTATTCATATTTAAAATGAGAAATGGTCATCTTTCTTCTACATGTCACAAAAAGAGTAAAATTATCCTTTGCCTCATTTAAGCCTATTAAAATTTTTTCTCAAGGAACCTTAACCAAGGATCACCCCCGCATTGGGGGCAAAGTTTGAAAAGCCTAAAGATCCTTAATGATTTCAGGGGTAAAACCCTTTGTGTCAGATATTTCTTGAAAAGTGATTGTAGACATCGAATTTTGTTTGAAACATTTTAGCATAGTTAATCCAGTCCCATTTAGAGACTAATTACAAGCTTAAACAAAGTCCATTAGAAACCTATAATAAGACCCACTTTAAGAGCCTATAAAATGCATCGATATTTAACCCTATAATAAATAAATAAAAAAGACTCATATAGTTACTGTCAAACTCTTTCGCATGGGATTTATATGGAGGCTACCTTTTCACATGAATGCATAAGGAGTGACGAATAAATGAAGCAAGTAAGCTTCAAAGTCAACTCTAGTCAAATTCGGTCAAACTTAGTCAATATGGTTAAAATTAGTCAAACAAAGCCAAAATTACACAAGACTTTATCAAAATGGATTGAAACTGAGACAATTTTCAAAATTCATAACCTAACTAGAATCATTGTAGTTTAAAATTAAAATTAGTGATTTTTTAAAGCACTAAAATTTTTTATTGCATTTAAAAAAATACAAAATTACCAAAATACCCTTTAGGAGTATTTTTGTAATTCAACCTTCTCGAGATCGAATTTTCATAAAAAATTTCTAGATTATAGTTGCATTTTTTTATTGATTTTTTATGCATTAAAAACCTAAATCACACTTTGGGAGTGTGAAATTACCAAAATACCCTCTGAGGGTATTTTTGTAATTTATCCTTCCCAAGGTTGGATTTTCATTAAACTTTCTAGATCTTAATGTCATAATATTTGATAATTTTTGGTACATTTGAAATCATAGCAGTACCCCAAGAAGTGCGAAATTATCAAATTACCCTTGGGGGTATTTTTGTGATTTGGCCTTACTGAGCTTGAATCTTCACAAAAATTTTCATATTTGAATTTTAAAATATATTTCATGATTTGTGGTGCTTTAAAATCCTAAAAATGAGCATGCAAACATTGATTTCTAAGAAAATAACATAAATACCAAAAACTTTATACTAAAGGTAAAATAGTATTTTCATTTGGTTTGAGAGCTATAAAAATCCAATCTTTACAGTGAATATTGTGGACTAGTAGATCTCATATTGAATCTTGATCCAATGGCTAAAGATTGCTCCTTGAAAAAAAAAGGAGCTTTGGTCATTAGATGAGATTTGATCCAATGACCTATATTCAATCTTTAAAAGATATTTTAGGGACTTTCTTCTAAAGAAAAGAAAAAAAAAAAAGGAAAGAGGGAGGGTGAATTCAGTTTTGGAAAGGAAAAAAAAAAAAGATCTTTGGTTAAAAAAAAAAAAAAAGCTTTCTAAGAAAATAGGGTGGATGGTATAAGTAGTGGATGAGGTACTTGGTAGTTTAAGGGAGAGCAAAGAAAAGAGTTGGAAAAAGAGAAGAGGAAAAAAGAAAAGGATAAAAAGTGGGAGTTGATAAAAAAACAAAAAAAGAGAGCTGAAAGAAAACAAAGGAAAAGAGAATAGGAAAAAAAGAATAAAGCTGAAAGCGAAGAATGAAAGAAGGAACGAAGAAGGGTTAGAACTAAGAAAAAAAAAAGGTAAAAAAAATAGGATATCGAAATACTTACAAAAATAAAGAAGATGTCCTTGTTGAAACTTGAAAAATGGTAAGGCTTTTACCTTTAACATACATTTTCCATGCTTATTTCTAGACTATAGTTCTTAGGTTATCCTTTTCCTTTTTGGTGGTTTCACAAACTGGTAATTTACATGAGCCCTAAAGTTCTTATCTTTCCATGTTGTTTTGAAGCCTTACTTGCTTATGAGATGTGTTGATTGGAGCTTGAAGCTCTATTCTATGTGGTTTTGTCAAAAAACCTCGAGGCTTCATATTATTTCCTGACCTTATCTTATTGGTTTAAGAAAATTTGAAGCTTTAAATATTTCATGGTTTCCAACTTCTTTCCCTAACACGCAGGCCTATTATTGAGGGTTGGAATGTATTATATTATAAATAGCTTTTTTGCATTTACGTGGCTGATTAACCACTCGCAGAAACCATAATTCCATCATCTTAATGTTTGTTACTTTATTCTATATACATAGTTTGTTTGAAAAAATCAACTTTAATCATTCCTTGTTTCTATGTGGGGGGGTCGTTGCCCATGTTTCAAGTTATATGACTTTCTTCTATTTTGATTCTCTTATTTTAATTGTTCCATGTTTTTCTTCCCCTGTGTATATGGGTTATTGGCATGAAAGATCAAAGCTCCCTCTTTTCATAACATTGTAGGACTAATGGTACTATTTGTTTGTGACAAAGAGAGCTAAAGTGTAGATGTTCATTAGTTTTCTTTACTGGATTCAAAAAAAAAAAAAAAAACCCAAGAACTTCGATTATGAGTTTCCATGGGGCTTAGTTCTTCAACTAGGGTATAAATTTTTTGAACTATAATAAAAATGACATTTTTTTAGAAAAACAACTTGACGTCTTTTCAAAATATGGGTGAAGGGAAGCTAAAACTATTTTGAAAATAGAATGAAATGTTACTGGGTAAGCTTAGCGTTCCAACTATTTTTTTTTATGTCCATGAAGAATCTTAGGATTTACTTTTAAATTTTTAGGTTCCATAATCACAAAAAAGGAATTTTTTATTTTTCTTATAAAAACCCAAAAACTCTTCAAAGCAAATATGGAAAGTAAAAGAGAAGGAATAAGACAAGAGACAAAAGGAAAGAAAAGAAGGGATTGAGTTTTTGAGAAGAAAGACGAAAATCTCTAAGGAAAAAAAAGACAATAAAAAAAAGGGGTATAATGGAGCTAAGGAAACTAGAATAAGAAATTTGAAAAAAAAAAGTGGAAAGTTGACAAAAGAAGGGAAGGTAGCAGCTTGTAGAAACATTTTGTAGAGAAAGGTTTAAGAAAAGATGAGGCTTAAAGAAAATGATGAAAAGGTTTTTAGGGTAAGTCAAAGTATGTCTTCTTTCATAACTCCCCCATACCTGCTGCTTTGCTTATTAAAAAAAGTTGCATTAATTTTTTACGTTTTTTTTTTGCTTGGAGCTTCAACTTGAGCTACTCTTTTAGGCAATCTCGGGTTAAACACTTTCATAAACCTTTTTCCACTTATTTTTTTAATTTATTTCCCTAGCTTGGTATCTTCTTTCTTTTTTATTGTCCATGAACAGCTTCTTATCCAAAATAAAAAAAAAATACAAAAAATCATAAAGAACCTAATGGTTCTTGTAGCCGTAACAAAGAGTTTTTAAACCAAATTTCATCCCTATGCGCTCACCATTTTTTTTTTTGGTTATTTTTTTTGTTCCTGTATGTGACCTATTAATTTCATTAATGGCCTTCATGTCTACCATTTTTGCTTCTTCACGTAACCTGTTACTTTCATAGATGGTCTTCAAGTGCACTATTTCTTTGTTTGCATGTGGTCTGTTGTTTTCATAAATAATAGTACTCGTAGCACACATTGTATATTGTTGCATTGGGTTTTAGGAGATTTCAAGTTCACTATATATCTATTGTTTTCACATGGGCAGTAGGTCAGCTTCAAAATTTGCTTGCTCTCCATAAGGCTTGTCTTCATGCATGACTTATCATTCAAAGCTAGACGTATTTCTTTTATAATGTTTAAGTTTTATTACAATTCAAATTTCATGTCTTTTTTTTCTTCTTGTGAGTGGATTTTATACTAACCTTAATTCCTTATGCAGTTTAAAATGTCATATTCCACTTTACTTTTAGAGTAATTAATTTTTTTCTTTTTCTTTTCTTTTTTTTATGCATTTTAGATTTATGCAAAATAAAATAATGATATGAATGAAAGTATTCGAGAATGATATTTTACAAAAATTCGAGTAGCAATTCTCTAAAATTTATAGGTGAGGATATTTTTTTTAAAAAAATATTACGAAAGTAATGGACTATTTAGGAAAATATTCAATACAAAAAAAAGTTTCATTTATTTATTTTTCTAAAATTTTGATCAATGTTAGTAATGATATATAATGACTCTTTTAGTAATGAAATTGATATAATTAACTATTTTCTAAGAATTAGAGATTAAAAAATAGAATTAAAATAAATTAAATGAGAAATAAAAAAGTAAATGAAAATTTCGATGATTAGACTTCAGAAAATCTAAATAGTGATTTTTGAGAATTCTCTAAGTAAGAAAAGTCTTTTAAAAATTGTCAAAGTATTGAAATATTTAGAAGTTTTTTTCAATATAAAAAATTACCATTATATAATTATTTTCTTTAATTTGAACATTTTTCTTAATAAATAAAAGTGTGTTTTTTTAGGAAATAAATTTATTTGTAGATAATTATATTATTACATGACCTTTAATAATTTTTATAAAAACAAACAAAAAATCTCCTAGGATGAGATCCTAAAAAAATTCGAGTAGTGATTTTTTAGGAATCTTTAGGTAAAAAAATCTAACTAAATTGCTACCAATGCATTGGAGTATTTAGATTAATTTTTAATAAAGATTTCTTATTTTTTTATATATGGCATAGAAGTGAGTTTTAAAAAATACTATTTGTTTTAAAATTATTGATATTATATTTTATGTTTTTTAAAATATAAATACTGAAAATAAATATGAACCATCAATGATAGGATTTTTAAGAATTTTGAGTAGAAATTCTTAAAGACTCCTTAGGTGAGATGGTTCATTTTAATATTACCAGAGTATTGGAATATTTTTAGGAATTTTCAATGTGTATGGTTCTTATTTTTTTTTCAAGCATATTAAAAAATAAAAATATGTTTTTAAAGAAAATTAAAGAAATTAATTTTTTAAATACCAAAATTAAGACTATTTTAGTCACTATTAAATGATAACACATAATTACTTGGTACCATTTTAAACGGGTGTTATAGGGATGCTAATCCTTCCTACGCATAATCAACTCCCACACTCAAACTGTTTTTGCAAACCTAAAAATTATCTTTTTAATAAATTTTTTTTAGTTTTAAAATTTTACTAAGAAAGTAAGTTTACATAGGTGGTCAAGCACATCTAGCCAAAAAGGATTGGTGGTGACTCTATCTTTTGTTTTCAAATTCATCTAAAGGTCCCCAAAACCATTACAACAATGATGAAAAGTGCAAAAAAAGAAGCAAAAAAAAAAAAATGAAAAGGGAAAGAATGCAAAAAATGAAAAGAAGAAGAAATTGATGGGGCAAAATGTCAAGGTGCTCTACATGAAAAGAAATGATTCTTGGTTTCATTACCTTTCAAATGCATTTTGGCCTATTTTATCCATTTTTTTTATAACCCCTTACCCTTCAAAGTCCATTTTGATTGAATGTGAACATTCAAATTGGAGAATCATGAATTGAACTAAGGTAGACTTTCTTTAGGATTGTTTGGGATTTTGATGTCATTGAGGGATCAAGGTGAAAAGAAATGAAAAGAAAAAAATAAAGACAAGATGTTTGCAAAAAAAAAAAAAGCAAAATCAAAACGAAAAAAAAAGCAAAAAAAAAAAGAAAAAGAAAGACTTCAACTAAAAACCCAAAATGCCAGTTTAAATAAAAATAGAGACTTAGGAAATAGCTATATTTGAGGATCCTCGGGATAAGGATAACATTTGGCTCAAAGATCAAGAATATCAATGGAATATGTTTTTGAGAAAGAATTCAAAGTTAGAGTTCAAAATTGTCTAAACGACCATTATTTTGGATGTTGATATCCCATTTAAATAATCAAAATATTTTGCTTTTGTTCATTCATGATCTGTTCTTGACCAAATTTCCTTTCGAAGTGTGTATCCCTTAAATGAATTGAGAAAATGCATCATATTTGTCATGAATTAGAATGATGATAAATAAGTGAATGATAATGTTCATAATAGATTCTTCCATTTTTTTGAAAGAAATCCAAGATGATAGAAGTGAAAAAACCTAAGAAAATGATGGCAAATGAGATGACCTAGTGTTGAATACAATACTAAATTTATCAACATAACCTGTGAGTTGTGACCAGATCAAGAAAATGACATGGATTAATTGATGAAATGCTGGAATTTGTAATGGATCATTAGTGTTGAAAAGCTAAGAAGGAATATATGAGATAGTGGACTCTTGAGAACCTTGTTACCAAAATTGGAATTTCATGGCATTGATTTAGTGACATCTACATTACATATATTGTGTTTACATTGCACATATATAATTTGATGAATATTTAAATCCTTGATAATTGCATTTGCATCATGTAGAGAGCATTTAAATCATAGTATGACATTTGCATTATTATTTAAGACATGCATTTGAGAATTTGGATTGTTGCATTTGCATCATTTAAAAGGCACTTACATCATTATCATGACATTTATCGCATACAAGAATTTGATTTTTGTGGGAGAAAATTTTTTACTTTTGAATCCTCGAATGAGGAAGATCTTTCATGATGAGATTTTTGGGATAAGAAAAACTTTTTAATTTTTTAAGGTTATAGAGCCTTTGTTTAAAGGAACCTTTTTCAAAAATAATCACAATTTATAAGACTTTTGGGTATATTCACTAAAATTTGTTGAATGAGAATATTTTAAATTTTAATTGTGAATCTCTAAAATTTTTTTATTGTGAATCTTTGCAATTTTAGATGCGAAACTCTAAAATTTTTTGAACGAGAATCTTTAAAACTTTGGATGTGAAGCCATAAAGTTTTTGAAAGAGAACCTTTGAATTTAGGTGTGAATCTTTAAAATTTTTTGAATATGAATCTTTGAAGTTTCAGATGTGAATCATTAACTTTTTTGAATGAAAATCTTTAACTTTTGGATGTGAATCTTTAAAATTTTTGAATAAGAATCTTTGAACTTTTGAGGTGAGCCTTCCATCTTTGATATGAATTCTTGAATTTTTCAAATATGAAACTTTAAATTTTGGATGTTAATCACTAACAAAAATATTTTGAATATGAATCTTTGAATCTTGCATGCGAATTATAGTTTCTGAATCTTTACAATGACAAAGTTGAAAATTCTTGCATATTTGAAATTCTTATGAACTTGAAATTCTTACGAATCTTTAAATTCTTACGAATCTAGAAATTCTTGTAAATCTAAAATTCTTGTGAATCTTAATTCCTACGAACCTAAAATTCTTGTGAATCTTTAAATTCTTGTGAATCTTAATTCCTACGAACCTAAAATTCTTGTGAATCTTTAAATTCTTGTGAATTTGAAAATTATTGCAAATTTAAAATTCATGTGAAACTGAATTTCTTACGAATCTTAATTCTTGCAAATATTTGGATTCTTGCAAATCTAAAATTCTTGCAAATTTGAGTCATTACGAATCTTCCAATCTTGCGAATTTGAAAATCTTGCGAATCTTTCATTCTTGTGAATTTAAGTCTTTGCGAAACTTTTATTCTTATGAATCTGAAAATCTTGTGAATTTGAAAATCTTGCAAATCTAAGTCATTGCAAATCTTCCATATGAAAATCTTGCGAGTCTTTCGAATTTGAAAATCTTGTGAATCTTCTGAATTTGAAAACCTCTATGAAATTTGAAATCTTTATGAATCTGGAACCTTGGAGAATCTTGCAAAATTTACAAATCTTGAAATCTTTCAACTTTTGTTATGGAACCTTGCAAATCTTTTAATTTAATAACAAACCCTTGAATTTCCAAATTGTGAATTTTTAGATTTGAAGCTAAAATTTTGAATTTTGAATTTTCTTGGACCTAAACAAAATGGATGTCTTTTAATCTTTGTATAGCTCCTAGTTCACAAAAAATGTATAAAGAGGGACAGCTGTAAACACCCCATTTTGTCTAAGAATTTCTTGAAGATTGAAATGGGCTTTCGATTCTAAATTGGGCTCGAGTAAAAGCTTTGGGCCTAATGAATAAAAGCCCAAAATTTTTTAATTTTAATTTGATTTTGCTTTTGTATAATTTAGTCAAAAGTAAAAAAAAAAAGGTCAAATAAAGAAAAAGTCAAGAAACAAAAAAGGAAAAAAAACATGAATTGAAATTGACGGATTCGATTTTGAATAACCTTGAAAATTTTTTATCTTAATCTTCATGAAAGTGGAAAGTAATAGAAAATTAAAATCAAATCACAAGAAATCCTAGATTATGTTTAATTTTTCCAAATTTAAAGGGATTAAATCACTATAAAAAGACATGAATAGCAAGCACACGGGAATTAGATAAAAATCATAGATAGAAAGCAATTAGCAAGGAATACACAAAGCAATTATGCAAACAAAAAAAAAAAGAGAAACAACCTTTCTGGTTTGGATTTCATTCCTGGAATTTGGTTGAGGAAAATTATTCTAGGTTTTTTATTTTCGGAGTCTTAGGAAATTTTGGAGGGGAACAGTTTTAGGAAATTTGGATTTTTTGGGATTTTGTTAGAAATTGATTTATGAGTTTTGAATCTAGTTATTGGTTGATTTTGTCTTCTACTTTTGGGAAATTTTTGGGATTTTTTTTAATAAGCTGGAATTTCAAGAAAGTTTTGGTTTTTTTAGGAATTTCTTGTTTAAATTTTCAAGTGAAGTTTGATTTTTTCGGTGGCTTCATGATGCCCAAAGGATTTCATGGCAAACCAGTTTTGGAAATCTATGGTTTTTTTTAGGAAAGTTTAAACTTTTTGACTACTGGTTAAATTTTTTGACGTTGGAATCTAGATTTGGTAGCCGTTTTCTAGGCTCGTTGCATTTCAAATTGAATGTTTAAAGAGAGGCCAAAGCATTTCAAGCTAGAGAAAGAGAGGAAAAGAGCCATCAGAGGAGCAGCTTGCAGCTTGATTTTTTGGCTTTTATATAGCACTAAAACAGTATCATTTTGGATAAGTCTTGGGATTCGTATGAACCCATCATGATCCATTTTCTTTTATTTTTTGATTTTGATTTTCTTTTGATATTTCTTTTCTTCTTTGGTTTTGATTTTTTTTATTTTCTATTTTTTTCTTCCTCTATTTTTTTATTATTTAAATTATTAATTAAATTTGAAAGGATGAGAAGAAGAAAAAAAATTTTTTGTAAGATTATTTATAATGTTTTTATTTATTTATATGTATATAATATATGTTTTTGCATGATTGTTAATTAATTGCATGATACTTTATTATAATTGCATGATAATTTATATTAATTGCATGATATATTATATTATTACATGATATTTATATTATTTGCATGATAATTGTTGTTTAATTTAATTGATTTTCCTCAAAATAAAAAAGGTTTTCAAAAAAATAAATTTTCAATCCTACCAAATTATGGGAGGATTTAAATATTAAATTAAGTCTTACCAAACTATTGGAGGGCTTAATAAATTTTCTTGAAAATATATTTTTTAAAAATCCTATTAACATATTGAAGGATAATTCTTGACAAAAAAATCTTACCAACATATTGGATAATTTAGATGGAATTACTAAAAGCATTGCAAATAGCAATCTTTATGTAAATTCCTAGGTGAGAAAATCTTTTCTAAATTTACCAACATATTGGACAATTTAGATAAGAATTTTCAATATCAAGGTTCTAAATCTCGTTTATTATCACAAATAAATTTTTTTAACTAAATGAATCTGACAATGGAGCCTCTTTAAAATAAAACATTAGTCTCCATGAATACTCTTGAGGTGAGAAAATTATCTTAAATTGCTACCAAACTATTAGAATAATTTTAAGATCAATTTCCAATAATTAAATTACTTGGTAAAATTATGAAATTGTTTTAAGGCTTGGATAACTTCAAATCAAACTGGTACCATCTTTTAGATGGGCATTGTGAGGGTGCTATAACATTCCTCACGTGTAACTACACTTTTGAACCTAAAATCTAGTTTTGTAGACTAGAATCTACCATTTAAGATACCCAAATCAAGTTTGGGACTTCTTTTTAAAATGGGACATATTCAATTAGGTGGCCAATCGCACCTAAACAAAAAAGATTGGTGGTGACTCTTAAGTCTATGTCTAACGATAAGTCCATGAATTTATACATTATGAGACATGTTTTTGAATTTTTAAAACGCTTGATGTTTGAACCATTTTCATCATATTGTTGCGTGTATATTTAGTTTGTAATATGTTTGTAAATATTGTCATAACATATAGATCCGTGAACCTACCACCAAACATGACTTAAGAAGTTACCACCAATCTTTTTCTATATAGGTACGATTAGCCACCTAACTAAATCTGTTTAATTTTAAAGAGATGTCTCAAACTTGACTTGAGTATCTTTAGAAGGTAGATTCTAGTCTATGAAACCAAAATTGGGTCTAAGAGTTTGGTTACATATAAGAAAAGTCATAGCGCCTTCATAACGCCTATCAAAAGATTGTATCAGTTTGATTTTGTGTTATTCAAGTCTTAAAAAGAATCTTACCATAAAATTAACTATTGGGAATTATCCTTCATTAACTTCAATATTTTGGTAGAAAATTCCCTCACTTCAAAAATAAACAAAAAAAAAAAAATTGTTTCTTATACAAAGGCTCCACCATCGGATTATTTAACAATTATTTTATTTTTTATGAAATTTCAAAAAAAATTTAATTTTAAAAAAATTAATACTTCAACTATTCCTTAAAAATCTTGAAAATATTTAAATAAGAAAATTGATATTTCAACTTTTCTTTTAATCATTTGAAATTATTTTTTTTTAAATTGATATTTCAATTTTTTCCTCAAATTTTTGAAAAAAATTTTATTTTATGGAAAAATTAATACTTTAACTTTTTCCTCACATTTTCTTGAAAATTTCATCTTGGAAAAAATAATATTTTATTCAATTTAATGAAAAATTAGTATTCTAACTTTTCCTCAATTTTTTTAAAAAATTATTTTCTTTTAAGGGAAAATTGATAATTCAACTTTTTTCTTAAAATTTTAAATTTATTTACTTTTAAGGAAAGATTTATATTTCAACTCTTTCTTTTAATTTTTGAAATTATTTTCATTTTAAGAAAAAATTAATAATTCAACTTTTTCATTTTTTTGAAATTTTCTATTTAAGAAAAGTTTATATTTAAAGACTTTTTTAATTATAAATTATAAATTATAAATTTTTAATTTTAAAAAAATAATTTACTAAAAAAATTAAATAACGAAGCAAAAAAAACTACCAAAAAAGTTATGGCTTAGCTCAAGAAAATTGTCTTGGCTTAAGACCCAAGAATTGCTTAAAGACTTGGTGGCTCAACTTCAGCTGGGAAATAACTTCATGACTTAAAGTCATATTTGTGAAATAGGTTGTGACGGAGGTCTAGTCGCCCATGGGTTGATGTGCAAATCCTAAAATGAGTTGAAGGAACCCAATTCATTAATGCCAAAATGCCACTATTTGAGAGAGTTTAAAACCCTTCATTCAACCCTTTTTTTCGATTTTCCCATTTTTTTCTCTCTAAAAGTTTTTTTTCTCTACCTCTTTCACTAAATTCTCAAATGAAGGTGGTCAGAAGTTTAAAACTTCCCAGATTTTAGCACTATCTGGCCACCATCATCGTCACTCTTTTAGCCATCAATCGCCACTGACCAACACTGGTTGGCTTGCAAATTTCACTAAAAAGTTCACCTTAATTCCATTATCTCGAATCTAAGCTTAGAATTTCATAAATCATTTTTAATGGCCCAAATCTCCAAGTTTATTTTGTGGCTCCACACCTCCTTCGTTGTTCTAAAAGTGGTTGACTCGAAGTATGCTCTTCCATTTCTTTCATTCTTCTTCCTCACTAAATTTGGAGACTCAAATCTCTCTGAAACATCTTTGATAAAAAATCTAAGAGAGAGAAAATCCATCTTTATCTTTTATTTTCATTTTCTTTTATGCTTACAATTTTTTTTATCCCTGATCTTGTATTGTTTTTCTTGGAAATGTATTAATAGGTGACTATTTGGTGAAAAGTGGATGATGGTGGTGGTGCGAGATGATTGTGCTTGCATCTTGCTTAAAACTGGATTTTTTGGTTTATTGGATTTTATGTGTTTATTGTGTAATGTCTTGATTCTATCATGGCAAGTTTGCAACAAATGTTAGGTGGTTATAGTTTTGTGATGTTAAATATAGTGATTGAGCTACCAGCCATGGCGATTCCAATTGTGGTAGGATTAGGCAATTTAATGGTGATGGACTTTTTAGCCGATAGCTTTCTCTCTATCTTTGTTTTTTACTTGCTCTCTGATTCCCTCTAATTCCTTTGGATTTTTCTTTGTATTAACTGTTTTTGGGTTTTTGGTGGATTATTGGCTAGTAATGGTAGCAATGATCGGATTGAACTGGTGAAAGATATGGTATTTGATGTTGTTTAGTGGTCATAGGGTGAAGTTTGGCAATAAGAGTGAAAGTGGTCGTAAGGATGCTCGCCATAACGATGGTTTAAGAGTTCGAATATTGTTGATAATGTTGCCAGCCAATTGATGATAATAATAAGCTGATGAGATTTGGTCACAGTGGAGGCAACATGGGGTCTCTATTGTAATTAAGGCAAGGATTATGATTGAGAGGTTTCTGTGAGGAAGGTTGGGATGGCAGTTTGCAATTTTTGGTTGCTAATGGTTGCCATTGCTTTCTCTATGTTTTTTGGTGATTTTTCTCTGTCGACTCTTGTTTATTTATATATATAAAAAAAAAAGATTAAAAGGATTTCAGCTATTTTAAAATTGAATTTCTCAAAGATTGAATTATCACCAGACCTGAATTTATCCTCAAAACAAACTTCATCTAAAATCCAAATTTAATGAGGCAGTTATTATCATTAAGGAATTTTCAAACTTCCAACTTCTCATTGTTTTCTTTTTTTGTAAAGATAAGCAATAATAATAAATAAATGAAGTAAAATTAAAATAAAGATAAAGATAAATGAATAAAATAAAGAATAAAGATAAAAAAAATAAAAAATATGGATATATACAAGGATAAATATAAAATAATGATATACACAGATATAAAAATAAAAATAACAAATAAAATATATGTGATAAAATATAAAATTGATCTTTTAGGCTTGAAACTAAATCGAACCTAATTGACTTAAAGCCCATACTAAATGGGGTGTCTACAAATATACCTAAATTTGTAATATGTTTGTTTTCATATATGGTCCATGCATTAAAGTTTGCATTTTCATTAATGGCATTTTGATAATTTTTATCACATTATTCCCATGCATCAAACTTTGCATTTTTATCAATGACATTTTGATAATTTTGTTACATACATCAAAGCTTTCACTTTTATCAATGGTATTTCGATTTTTTTGTATTCATTCATTCCAAACCACGAATCCAAACCCTACACCTAAACCCTAAACCCAAACCTAAATCTTAAACCTTAAATCCAAACCCAAACCCTAAACCCTAAACATAAACCCTAAACCTTAAAACCAACTTGATTCTATTCATGCATTTGCATTTCATTTTATTTTTTTGTCACATGTATTCTTTAATTGCCATGCATTCACATATTATCATTCATGTTTAATTGTCATGCATTTGTCATATATAACTATATTCATGCATTCCTTGCATATGTTTTATAAATGAAGTTTTCTAAGAAAAAAATGGTTTTGAATAAGGTGACATTTTAAATAAATTTAGCTTTTGAGATCAGGCCTAAATATAGGGGGACTCTCAATGATTATCATTTATAAGAGGTGTTAGCTCAATTTTTGTGGGATAATTTGAAAACTTTTAAGTTAAAGATATTTTTGAAGCTCTACCTAAATATAAGATAGTGGAAGGAGTGCCTTGATACTTAGGATTTTTTCATTTTGATCCAAAAATAACTTATTTTGCTTTCAAAAAGAAAGAAAAAAGGATTTTGGTTTTTGGAATAAATAAATGAAATAAAGGAATTAGTTTATAAACACTAAAGTAGGACCATTTTTATGAAAAATCTAAGGATAACATGTAATTAATTGTCTCATCTTCAATGGGCATTGTGGGATTACTAATCCTTCCTCACATGTAACCAACTCTCAAACCTAACTCAGATTTTTGCAAACCGTAAAATGTTCTTATAGTAAACTTTAAACTTATATTAAATGCTTTACTAAAACAAACAAAATTTTTGGGTGGCCAATCATACCTTAAAAAATATTGGTGCTGACTCCTTATTTTGGTTTTTATTGAAAATGCTTTTTAGCCCCATTTTCGTTATTCCCCAAGTTTGATAGTTGGGTTCCCTGACCCACACTTTGTGACAATGGGTTGTTGTACAAAATTTCTCATTCTAGTTACGATCATTCCCAAACATAATTAGTTTTAATCTTAGGAAGAGATGGGTCAGTAGTTATTTAAAAGTTTGATCAAGATACCATTAGGAAAGATGTGGCAGAGATTGATGAGCTTGCCTTTTAGATTTGTGGAAAGTACAGGATTTAAGAATTACATGGCTATTGCATGTCCCAGATTTCATTACCATCACGACAGACTACTGCTAGGGATTGTTATCAAATTTATATAGATGAAAAAAATTGTCTAAAGCAATTCTTGAATTTTTCTTCTGTGAGAACGACTCTTACCATTGACACATAGACCTAATTGCAAAAAATCAACTCATTTTGTTTTATGACTCATTTTGTAGACAATGATTGGAAGCTTAATAAAAAGATATTAAACTTTTGTCTTATTTTCAGTCATAAAGGTGAGGCAATTGGTAGGGCAATTGAGAAATGTTTGCATGATTGGGGGATTGATAAGGTTTTCACTATTACAATTGATAATGCTAGTTCCAATGATGTTGCAATCTAATACTTGAAGAAAAAATTTAACAATGTAAGAACTAGTATTATAAAAGGCAAATATCTTCATTTGAGATGTATTGCTCATATTGTTAATCTTATCATGAGTGATGGGTTAAAAGAAATGATTGATTTAGTTGTTTGAGTTAAAGGAGCAATTAGATATGTAAGCCAATCACACTTTAGGTTAGCCAAGTTTAAAGAGTGTGTTGCCAATGAGAAAATTCGAAGTAAGAATTTTTTGTGCTTGAATGTTACACTAGATGGAATTCCACATACTTGATGTTGGAACAAACTCAAAAATTTGAAAGAGCTTTTGAGGCATTTGATGATATTGATCCTTATTATAAAAGTGAGCTCTTGTAGAGAGATGGGGTGCCCAGATTGTTTTATTTGGGTAATTATTTTACTTATGCCACCATGTTTTTTTTTCAATTCTTATTTTTTAAATCTTTTAATTCTTTACTTGAAAGTTAACTTTTTGTTATTTCTTGTTTATGTATTTTTAGATTTATCCAAGATTAAGTTGGATTTTGTAATTTATCAATAAAGTGTACTGATCATTTGAGGTAATTTTATATATTTTATGCATTTGAGTTAGATATGAGCTACATAAGGATCATAATCATTCCCCCATAGATGATGCAAAATCATATGTTTGAGAAGTTTATATGAATATTATGTTGTAGGTGCATAAATGTAATATACAAAATTCCTCAATTCTTAACTCTATTGTAGGGACTGCTTAAATCCATATAATATTTCTACTATTCTAGACTATGTGTAATATACAAAATTTCTCCATTTCTGAGTTGCTTATTTCATGCACAAGGTATATAATCTTTTTCCTTTTCAAAAATACATACGATTCTTACAAGTTTAGGGCAAGACTAGTTGTCGTTGAGTAAAACCATCCTAAAAGGATTCAAAATAAAAATATAAGTTGTGATTAAATGTCCATTTCATTAGCTTTAGTGTGTTGGTTTGAGTTTTAGACTATATTTTCCATCAATTAGGCCATTCATGTTTTACTAAACAGTGACCAACTGCTTTGTTAAGCCAGAATTTTCCGATAATATCACCTTTTTCTTTTTAATTACTGCATCTTTCTTTTTATTGTCTATATATTTTTCTTTCAGAATGATATTATTTGGGGCTTATTCTACCTTGAAGTGATTATATGGAAAGCTTATTCTACCATATGATTGTGTCTTAAAATGAATTTGTCTTGAATCTTCACTTAATTTAACTAACATTTCCACTTTCATTATTCTTGAAAATAACAAGAAAAATGTCGACTTGCTTATGTGAGTGATGATGGGACAATAAAAATATGGACTGTAATTAGAAAACTTCATGAGATTTATGGATTATTATTGGCTAATCGCTTGTTTTATTTTTGTTTTATGTTGTACTAGAGATTGCTTCGTTTATGGTTGTTGTTAAGTTTGGACTGCATTAGATTGTTCTACATGTGTTATAACAGTATATTGGGTTGTTTTTGTGTTTAGACTGTATTGAACTACTTCAAAGTTGTTATAATAGTGTATTGTATTGCTTTAAAATTGTTAGTGAGTTTAAATTTTTTACATTTTCAAGCTTTTTATGCAATTTGGTCTTGCTACTTCTGAAAGAAAATGACAAAATCGACCAACTTTATTTGATTCGATTAATTTTGATTGTCATTTTATTAATCGGTCAGTTTGGTTTTTTTATAAAGCAAGTCAATTAAATCAATTTTCACATTTTTACAACCGAATAAAATGAACCAATGTTTGCTCTGCTTCAATAGTAGGAACATCACAAAGTCTTAAACCATTTAAACTCAACCTAGAAAATTATTAGCCCTAATGACTCTAAGACGATTAACATTAAACATTTCATAAAATAGACCAATTAAAGAAAATCAAAGACGAAAACATCAAAACACTAGCTGAAAGAATAGATATCCAAAAAAACAAAAAGAACAAATTAAACTAAATAAACTATGTTAAAAGATAACATAGTAGCTTGACCAACCTAAATTCGTCCTTGCTCGATGATGTTCTCTCCATTTTTGCCCTAAATTCAATTACCCATTTCTTTTCTTTCCAATGAAAAGGGTCTCCTCACTACTAAAACTTTATAAAAACAATGAAACCTTATATAGTCAAAAATATACTCTTTTCGGTCAAACATGATCGAATCTCAAGATTCAATCTTAATCGTTCATTCTAATTTTAATTAAAAATAATACTTATTAATTTACAAAAAAAAAAAAAAAAAAAACCTTGGTGAATTGAAAAATGAAATTCAGGATTTATACCTTCTCTATTATTAATTTCTCATTCCATTGATTAAAATATCATGTTCCACTACATTTTAAAAATGTTCCAACAATTACGAGAGTAGCTTTGGTCAACCATTATTAGTAGAACAGAGGTTTACCTTTCTACGATCAGTTACGGCCTCTACTGTTTCAATACTGGTTCCATAAAAAGTTTCATGAATAAATGCAAACTCAAGGAATTTCTCACCTTTTTTAATCTTTTTCAATTACATTTCACTCAATAAAATATAATGAGCTCCATTGTTCTTCATGCCCATTGGCGCACGGGTTGTGTTGCTAATAGAGAACCCAAACATGGATGGAAATTCATTCATAAGCATGATCATTAATGTCCCTATACCAACTTCAGAAGGATCGTTGATAACAACTGGCTTCTCAAAATCACCTCTGACACCTTTACTCCAGACAACAACTTTAGTCCCTAAATATTTTTAACATACATGGCGTCCACCTATAAATATTTTTAACAACTTTTAGGCATCAAAATATTCATATTTTATGCAACTCGAAAGCACTGAGTTCTATAATGTATAAATGCCATAAAGGAATGAACTATTCTGACAATAGAGTATGTGAAGTTCATTCTCAATTAACCTTCCAAAGATCTTAAGTTTTCAAAATACCAACCTCAAGAAACTAAATGCAGCCCTCTAGGGTGGAATCCCTAATAATAATAATTATTTGATCTTCATTCAAAAAAATAGCCTAATGGCCTTTACAATGACTTTGTTTTTGTTCCCAGCACCATAGTAATCACCTTAAAAAAATATTAATAGAAATAATATAACTCTAAAATGAAACTCGGAAGAAGAAACAGTGTAGCTAGAACCATAAAGCCGTTGTCCAAAATGTAATTATTAAAAGCCTAATTAGACATGTAATAAGACTTTGATTTATTTAAATTCCTTTTATTAAATTGAAAAAAAAAAAAAAAACAAAAGTGGTTCAACACATCAGAGGAAAATAATCTTAGTAAATCCAGCTAAAAAATTAAAGATAAATGAAATAAAATTTGAATAAAAATAAAAATAAATAAAATTGTACTAACGATTCATTTATTTTTATGTGTGCATTCAAGGAAGACTACTACAATGGATAAAATACAATGAAAAGGCAAAGAATGGGAAAACCTTGAAGAACAAACCAATATATGTTCTACCACTAAACATCGAGTAAATAATATGTATGTAAGGAAAACATGTATTTATGAAGATGAATGGAAGTACTTGAATAAGAGTTGTGAAGATTGCAAAACCCAAATATAGATAGGGGTGATAACAGTTTATATCGGATCAGATTTAGTTCAATTTTTTGGATAATGCATAGAATTATGAATTTTTAAAATCATATTCAAATCTGAATTGAACTTCCATATGATCCAATCTGAACTAAATTCTACATATTTGGTTGAGTTTATCAATTTTTTAATTTAATGTTTTTATATTATTTTAATATAATTTTTAACATATTTAAATAGATTAGGGATAGAAAAATTATTTTATTTTATTTTTTAATATATTCAAATAGAGTTAATATACAATAATTATTTTTATTTTATAAAAAATTTAAAAATATAATAAAAATTTAGAATTCAATTGGGTCTTTTTTCTTTTTTTATAATTTTTCACTTCTCAATCTGAAATCCGTTCCAAACCTAATATATATGTTTAATATTCAAACTTAATCTAAATTAAATAAGAAAAAAATTTTATTCGAATTAAACACTATGATTTCGAATCAATTTTTTATTTTCTCTATTTTTTTTCTTACCCTTACATATAGATCAATGATCTGTACTTAAAAAACCCCACTAAAAGATGAAAAAAATTAAAAATTATAGATTTTGAATAAATAATTGAAAGTTAAAAGAGAAGGAAGAAGGGATTGACCTTGAGATTAACAAAAGTGGTAGTATAAGCAAGCAACAAAGAGAATTGAAGAAGGCTTAAGCATCATCTTTGCTTGATGATGTTCGCTTTATTTTTGCCCTAAATTCAATTGCCTATTTTTTCACTCTCCAATGAAAAAAGGTCTCTTCACTATTAAAACTCTATAGAACAATGAAACGTTGTATGGTCAATGTTATACCCTTTATTGATCTAAAAAAAGAAAGGTGTAAGGGAAATTGTGAAAAAATTAGGAAAAAAATGGAGGACACAAAGTATCACAAGTAGCATCATAGATTCTAAATTATTAACATCTAAAAAAAATCATCTTAATTTCTAGGAAAATATCTAATAAAATAAACAGAGAAAAAAGCCTATAAATCAAAATTAGTTTTTGAAATGAGATACGATAACCATGGGAGTAAAGAAGAAAAATTATGAATCATAAAATATTGAAGAATTAGAATTAGTATTCAAACCATGGGAGAAAAGGAAAGAGAGGAAATTAGAAGAAAGAAGTAAAAAAAAAATAATAAAGAAGAAAAATAAGAGGCGGTGGAGTAGGATTTAGCTTTTAGAACTATATAGAACTCATTAGATAAAATCAAGCTTTCTTCTCTCTCTTGCTCTTAACCTTTTATCAGAGTAGACAAAAAGTTCTACTTCATATTCTTATCTTCTATCCCCATACTTTTTTTATTTACCGACAAGGGATTTTGGGTTTCACCCACTATATTTCCTTCTAGGCATCTCCAAGTAGGTTTATCTACGTCAAGCATAATGAATTCATAGGAAATTACCTTATCATAGTCTTTCAACATATTCAAACCCAATCAATAAAGTGAGAAGCATATTTTTTTTGTCACTTGAGTCAAACATTCATTGGTTCTACCCAATACCTTTTTAATGGCCCCCTTCTATCACCTTTATCTTTTGTTTGTGGAACTATAAAAGTATCATTGGCAAAGTAAAAAAATTGACTAAATACTCAATTTAGGATATAATGTTTAGGTGTTTTTTCAATTAAAAATATTATATTTAATTTAGTTCAATATAAGATTAAACATTTTTGGATTAGTTCAAAAAAGAATTATGTGATGACAATGTGATGCACGGGTAGGAAAATAGATTGAAATAGGTTATATGTTCTTGTTTTATTGGAAAAATAGGGACAAAAATGTATTTTTAGCATAAAAGTTAAATAAGGTTTAAAAAACATCATTAAAAACTTAGGGAACTATATTTACTCCCTGTTTATTACTCTATATACCCCACTTCTAAACACACCCCAAATTTAAAACTCAATTTCTTATTTCTACTAAATACACCCCTACCTATCACTTTTGATTTTCCATTCCTACCTTTTCTTTCTTCTTCTATCTTCACTTTTAGAAATTGAGTTTTTCAAAAATGAATATTTGAGAAGTTTTAAGACTTTTTGAAAATGGATTTCTAAGAAGCTTTAAAGATTCTCGAATATCTATTTTTAAGAAGTCTTAAAGATTCTCAGATATCCAATTTCGAGAAGCTTTAAGGCTTATTAGATATCAATTTTTTAAAAGCTTTAAGTCTTTTGGATATTTATTTTCGAAAAGCGTTAAGTCTTATCAGTAATCCATTTCTGAAAAACCTTAAAACTTTTTAGATATTTATTTTTTGGAAGCTCAATTTCACTTTTGGACGTGGATTTCTTACTTTTAATCACTAAAAGCCTTAATCATGCAGATCCATGTCCCATGAGCTATTCAAAAATGACTTAATTAAAAATATATGTGTTTATAAACCTATTTATTTTATCATGTGTGCGAATGGAACTAAAATCGATGTTCTCAAGCATGCATAGCACAAACTTGTTTTTTCTCTTGAGACTCTAGAAAACCAAGAACATTATTTTCTAGTTTTCGTGTTTTGTATGGGCAAAAGGGTGTTCTTGATTTTCTGGTCTTAAGAAAAAAAACACCTTTTTGCCCATGCATGCTTGAGAACTAACATGTCTCTTCCATTCACACATACGATCAAGTAAGAATGGGCACATCAATGACTCAACCCCTATTACACATGCTTGCTCGAGAACTTGTCGCCAATATTCTCACGTTTGTTGTATTTATTTTAAGATTAAACGTATTTATTTTATTAAATTAAAATTAAATGTATTATTTATTTTAATATTAAATGTATTTATATATTTTTAGAAATAGATCTTTGAGAATTATATTGGATTTTCGAAAATCTATTTCCTAGAATTATATTGCATTTTTGAAAATCCATCTTCAAAAATGCTTTTGCATTCTCGAAAATTCATTTTCTGAGAATGCAATGTAATTCTCCCCATCATTAAATTCATAAAAAGAAGAAGGGTTGAGTTATAAGTTATTGAGGGTATTTTTGTCATTTATTAAAGGTTAAGATTGGTATTTTCTATATGAATATTTTTAGAAGAAAATTTAAAGGGTTTTTAGAAAAGATTTTATGGTGTATTTAGAACACGTTAAAAACTTTGCAATGCTTAGATCCACCAAAGGTAAAAGATGCATAACCAACCACGAAGAAGTCAAGCCTAAAGAAAGGAATGAGATTCACAGCAAGCTTCCTATGATCAGAGTTTAGCTTATCGAGAAATCTCAAACAACGTGTAACTCCAAACTAATATCAAATGGTTCAAATCTACAACTACACAAATAAGAATAGAAGAAATTATTTAAATCCAAACCAAAGACTACATAAACTTAGAAAGGAAAAATGATAGATTATATAAAGCTTAGAGTGGTTAGCTTGAAGGTATGAAAGCAAATGTCATAGAAAGCCTTATTGTCAAGAACCAAATACTTAATTTGCATTTTCAACTAGCTAATGTACAAAGAAAGTAGCATTGTAAGAATAAACCATTGTATGTGAAACCTTTGAAGAAGAAAACATAGAAAAAGTAAGCATCATCCTCTTAGAGTACTCCTTTTTTATTTTTTAAATCAAAAGTCTTTTCAGACCGAATCCTATTCTTCCTCATAGGGAATGGCAAACCTGAAATCCTATAGTTCAAAAAAAATACCATATAAGTCTAAGAAAAATGACAAGAAAAACATAAACAAGAAAAGAAAATTAAACAAAAGAAATGAAGAAAGCATACATTGAAGGTGCAAAATTCATTAATGTTGTTCTTGGTGCTATAAAAATCTGACCATAACGACAAGACCAAACAATATCCATGGTACCATGAGGATAGTCTTGGGATTATTTGTGAGCCAACCCTTTGATGAATTGAAAAAAAAAAAAAAACAAAGCTACTAAAAGAGCAAAGAAACCATAAGCCGTAAACCAAATAATTAAAGAAATATGCAAAAGTAGACTAATTTTGAAGAGGAAATGCTTGAAGAACTCATTTTCAATATGATTTGATTTTACGGTTCGTTTTTTTCCAAAATATTCAGGAGGTCTTTGGTTCGTAGAATCATAGATTTTGAAGACAATGTGATACCTAAGAAAGTGCAATTCTCAAGATTTTCTTCCAGTTTCAAGGCATTCCATGTTTAGATTCACTCGTTTGGTTGGAAAAATTCCTGTATATTAATTTTTGAATAATTACCATAATCTTTTTAACATATATGATGGCAACTTTTCATTAGCTTTTATTAATAATAAATACCTAAACAACAAATGATGTCTTTAGCAGTAAAAAAAACCAAATATTTTTATGATTGCTATTTTTATTTATAAAATATCAATAAAAAAATATTGGGGATTATTTAAGATGATTTTAGATCAAAAACGTCATAAATAATTCTTTTAAAAATTTTTGTGATATTATTTAAAGTATTTTTAGATAAAAAAAATACCTTAAATAATCCCCTCATAACTGTTAAAGGGCATTATTTAAGGTATTTTTGGATAAAAATGCTTTAAATAATGCTCTTTAAAAAATTAAAGGAGATTATTTAAGGCATTCTTATCCAAAAATGCCTTAAATTATCTCTTAATTTTTTTAAAGGGGTAATATTTAAGGTGTTTTGGGATAAAAATGCCTTAAATAATATCCTTTAAAAGAATTTATGATATTATTTAAAGTATTTTTGGACAAAAATGACTTAAGTAATCCCCTCATATTAGTTAAAGGGCATTGTTTAAAGCATTTTTGGATCAAAAATGTCTTAAATAATCTTTTTTTAAAAAAATGAAGAGGATTATTTAAGGTATTTTTGGTCTAGAAACACCTTAAATAGTACATTTTTTAAAAAAATAAAAGGATTATTTAAGACGTTTCTAGACTAAAAACACCTTAAATAATTTTCATTAAAAATATCAGAGGATTTGTCCAAAAATACCTTAAATAATACCCTTTAAAAATATTTATGATATTATTTAAGGCATTTTTTGTCCAAAAACACCTTAAATAATTCCCTTTAAAAGATGAAAAGATTATTTAAGGCAATTTTGGTCCTTAAACACTTTAAATAGTCCCCTTTAAAAAATGAGAGGATTATTTGGGACATTTTTGGATCAATACCTTAAATAATCCATGTTAAAAAAAATTAAAGAATTATTTAAGGTATTTTTTGACCTAAAACGTCTTAAATAATGTCCTTTAAAAAAATAAAGGGAATTATTTAAGGCATTTTTGGATCAAAAACACCTATAATAATGCCCTTTAAAAAATATCATGAATTATTTAAAGTGTGTTGTAATGGTTTTGAGACCGCTAGATGTAAAGAATTTTAAGAATCTAGAAACATAAAAAGAGTCACTTCCAATCTCTTTTAGGGTGTGATTGGCCATCAAAAAGTTTATCTTTTTAATAAAACTATAAAAGTAGGTTTAAAGTTTATCAAAAAGATAAATTTTAGTCTACGAAAACCAGATTGGGTTCATGAGTCGGTTACATGTAGGGAAGGATTAGCACCCCCACAACGCCCATAAATTGGTACCATTTAATCATGTGTTATTTTTAATGTTGGATGAAATTGTTTTGATTTGAAATTTAATACTAATTTTATTTTTATTATTTTTTTTAAAAAATTAATTTTATCAAAATTCTTTATTTAAGAGTATTGAGGAAGTCTTTAAGTTAAAGAATTATCTTAAAACTCTCTAACATCTAGGCAGAACCTTAAAGATAAGGCTTTTAACTGATATTTACCATGACATTATTTGAAAATGAAAATAACATTCTTTGGGAAGTAAAATTGTTGACAACTCTCAACATTTAGGTAGAGTATCAAGTACTGTCCCCCTCGGGATGTTATTTTTGTTTTATTTCACAACTTTACATTTTGAAAGTAAGTAAAAAACTTTTTGTGCAAAAAAATAATAAATGAACAATAACAAATAAACGCATTTAAGCTAATAAGTGCTATGTATAATGAATGAAATGCAAATTTGAAATTGGATTCCTAAATATAATGAGACCACTTTGACTCTCCAACATCTAGGCAGAGTTTAGGTACGAATATTTATATTTAAAATCTCATTTTATTATTATACTTTTTATTTATCAGTTATTAACCCCATGGTTAAAGCGAATTAAGGACTCATAAGAAAAACTTAATGGAATAAGATTTCTTTAAATACCCCATCATCTAGGTGGCATTTAAAAACAAATTACACCACTTGAGATTTTCACACGTATCCTTAAAGTTTCAAAATGATTTTAAGTATAGGCTTGGGTCAAGGTTTTAAGATTTGGTGACTTTTGGGCAATGATTCGGGATTTCGTACCAAAATTGGGGTTTTCAAAATTTTAGATTTTAAGGTTTTGGATTTTAGGGGTTTGGGATTTTGGATTTTAGGGTTATGGTTTTAAGTTTCAGATTTTGGGGTTTAGGTTTTCAATTTTAGGGTTTGAGGTCGGGGGTTTTGGTTTTAAGGTTTAAAGGATTTAAGGTTTCAATTTTGGGGTTTGGAAGGTTTAATTTTTTTTAATTTTAAAAATGCAAACATCTTTAAAAACCCCCAACATCTGGGTGAACTTTTGGAGTAAGTTTGATTTTTATTATTTTTGAAAATTAATTAAAAAAAATTCTTCTTCCCTTTTTTTTATGAAAATTTATTATTAATAATATCCAATTATTATTATCATTATTATTCCCCAACATCTAGTCGGAATTATAATTTTTTATTCCCTCAAACAGCTAGGCAGGGAAAAAAATTATTGCTATTATCAATCAATTTTTTATATTTATTATATTTTATTTTTTATTTTTTTAACATTTTTAGCATTTTTTATTATTATTCTCTTTTATTTATTATTTAAAAGTTTGAACTCATTGTTTATTTTATTATTACTATTATAAAAACAACAAAATTTTATTTTAACACATTTAAACATTTAAACATTTTATCATGTGTAAATATTAATAATAAAATTTAAAATAACAAAAATAATATCAAAAAATTCAAAAAAAATTTTTTACATGAATCGAATCGATCAACAGTCCGATCAGCAGTTGGTCTGGTCGGCTAGCAGTTCAGTGTATCAGACTGGTCAAAACAGGTTCAATGGAGGTTCGTCTAGATTGATCGAAGGCTGGCTGAAAGACAGGTCATCGGATCGGGTAGCACGGATCCCGAGTTGGATCCGAGTCCATGAGCGGATCCTCTTCTTAAGCAAAATGATGTCGTTTTGCTTCTAGTTTTCCCTATATAAGCTCAAAAAAAAAAATTTAGCTTATTTCTTCTTATGCTCTAGAAAAAAAAATCCTTTAGAGCTCTAAGGGTTTGTCGGCATTTAACCTTCAACCACCGTCTAGGGTCACCGTCGGTGGTCGTTGATGATCAAAAAATGGTAGAAAGACTTCTAAAAGCTCCCTTCAATGCAATCTTTCCAGATCTCGTGTTCGTTTTGCCAGAAACAGCCTCAATCAATGTAGATCAGGGTTTAAAATTTTAGTTTTTTCTCTTTAAAAAAAAAAAACTGATGTAATTTTTGTTTTTTGTTGTTGCAGGTGGCTTGGCATTGGGCTCCTCCTTGTAGGGAGGACTGTGTGTTTTTTTTTTATGTTGTTGCCTTACTTTTTGTGGATTTTTTTCGTGGTTAGTTGTCTGGACAAGGTAATATTTTGGGATGTTGGGTGGAGTCGGGGTAGTGTGTTTGGGGCTAGAAGCATTGTGGGAAGCTGGGACTTTTTTGGGTGAGAGAGAGCTAGGGTTTTTGGGTGTAAGGGCTTTGATAGGGGTTTGGCCTTCTGGGTTCTCTGGTCTAAGAAAGCAGGGTTTTTTTTTTGGTTGTCTTGGAGGGGTTTTTTTAAGAGCTTTAAAGAGGAAGCAAGTGGTGGTTGTGGGCATGACTATAGGGAGTGGCTACAAGTGAGAGGATTGGACAGGGGCTGGCAGGGTATGGGTGTCGATAGGGCATGGCTATATAGGCTATAAGGGTGGCTGTAAGGGTAGATGGCCAGTGGTGTTGTGCAAGGCACCATTGCCACCTCTGTCTTTTTCTTTTATTTTCTTAATTATTATGTTTTTATAATAATATTAAAAATATTAATAAACAAAACTTGAAAACAAAAATTAATCTAGTAGACCCAAACAAAATTCAGTGTCTACAGCTGCCTCTCTTTGCACATTACTGAGAATTAATAATAGGGCAAAGATAAAGACATCAATTTTGTCCTGAAGCAAATCATTAATTTTACAAAAGTTTTTTTTTTTTTTAAAACCACAAGTCAAGTGATAAAGAAAATAACCGGGACAATATCGCGAGTCAAAAAATAAAGAATTGACTCGGACAACACTGTAGTCCAAAAAGTAAGAAAATGATCGGGACAACATCGCTAGTCGAGCAGTAAAGAATCAATCGGGACAACACTGCGAGTTGAAAAGTAAAAAATTGACTGGGACAACACCCGAGTCGATAAGTAAATAATCAACTGGGACAACACCGCGAGTCAAAAAGTAAGAAAACAATTAGGATAACACCGCAAGTTGAGAAGTAAAAAATTAACTGGGATAACACCGCGAGTCAAAAAGTAAGAAAATGATTGAGACAACACCGCAAGTCGATAAGTAAAGAATTGATCGGGACAACATCGCAAGTCAAAAAGTAAAATAATGACCGGGATAACACTACGAGTCAAGAAGTAAAAAAAAATGATTGAGATAACATCTCGAGTCGAGAAGTAAAGAATCGACTACAACAATACCATGATTTAAAAAATAAGAAAATGACTGGGACAACACCGCGAGTCAATAAGTAAAGAATCGATTGGGACAACACCGCGAGTCAAAAAGTAAGAAAACGACTAGGACAACATCGTGAATTGATAAGTAAAGAATCAATCGGGACAACACTGTGAGTCAAAAGATAAAGAATTGATTGAGACAACACCATAAGTCAAAATAAAGAAGGAAGATCGCTAATCTGGGTTTACATGTCAACTAAACTGGCTTAAAAATTTACTAAAGGCCAGATAAATTGGGCTTAAACCTTACTTTGAAGGCCAACTATATTAGGCTAAAATCTCTTTTTAGGGCTAGATAAACTACGCCTAAAACATCGTTTGGGGCCAGATAAGCTAGGCTTAAAACTTCTTTAATGGTTAAATAAACTGGGCCTAAAACTTCATTGATGGCCAGATAAACTGAGCTTAAATCTTCTTTGAAGGCCAAATAAATTGGGTTTAAATCTGGGAGCCAAGTACATTGGGCTTAAATCTTAAGTAGATTTGAATTTTTCTTAAGAACTAACAATTTCTATTAGAAATGAAAAGAATGAAAAATCTCTCTCAATGGATTGGTTGATTTAGTACCTAAAGATTCTTGCTAATTCAAAAAGATTCCATCACTTAAAAGTGATAAAAGGGGTATATATTTTTTCAACTAATCCAGGCTTATGTGCTAACTAATTCGAGCTTATTGTACCAGTTAAACTAGGCTTATATGTCGTCTAATCTGGGCTTGTATGCTAGCTATACTGGGCTTACCTTTTCATTGGTGCCAATTAAACTGGGCTTAAAACTTTATTAGTGCCAGATAATTTGAGCTTATGTGCTAGCTAAACTAGGCTTAAAACTTCATTGATGCCAGATCATCTGAGCTTAAGGCTTCACTGATGCTAGTTAAATTAGGCTTGAATTTATTTTATAATTTGGCAATCCCTATCAGAAATGAAAGAGGTGGAAATTTGCTATCCAAATGGATGTAATGGTTCTGTAGACAAAGATTTTTGTTTATTCAAAAGGTTTCAACACTTGAAATGAGTGAAAAAGGCATATAATTTTTCATGCAAGCTCACAAATGAAACATAAGCTTTTCTAAAAACATGAATTCCTTGAAAATAAAACATATTCAACATTTTTCTTAGTCTCCAAATGTGACATTTTGATATATATCAAGGTCAACTCTAAGAGCTTGAGATTTTAAAAGGTTATCTGGGAATGAACAACAATTGAGATTTTCAAAATCAACCCATCTCAGACTTCTGTGGCTTTGATATTTCAAATATTTCAAAAAGGTTTGGCTTTACCTTTGTTCAGCATCCACCATATTTAGCATCAGGAGGGGCCTTTCAGGGTTTACTTTAGACTGCCCTTTTGGGAGTTTTCACCTTAGAGTCGCTTTTATTTCTATTTTTTTTATTTTTTTTACATGCCATGCATTTAAAAAAATTCAAACCTGATCTGAAAAAGGAAAAGAATTTTTTTGAAAAAGTTTAATGGTTTAAATAGGAAATTTAAAAAAAAAAAAACTCAAAGGATTCATGTTCATTTTTTCAAGAGAAACTCTTCAAATTTAAGCCTTCATACTTGATCCAATATGGACTTTTCAAATGTTGTAACGTAGATTAAGGTTCATGGTTACCAAAGAAAATGATAGAAAGACTTAAAACAAGTATTTAGGGATATCTGAAACTAAAAGTCATTTTTCATTTGAAGGATACACTCTAAGGTATATTCTTTTTTATGCTTTCCACCCATTCATTTTTTTTCTTTCTTTTTTTTTATTCTTCCTTTCCTTTCATTTTTTCTCTTTTTTTTTTTTTTGCATTCTTTCACTAAGCGGATTCAAAACTTTTATAAACTTTTATATCAGGCTTTTGTCTCCATCACATGAGATTCCATTAGACATCCTTATTCTTATCCCCCAAACGTATTCCTTTTTTGTCTCCCAGTGTGAAAGGTAATCCTTAGTCAAGGTTTCTTTTAAAAGAAATCAATCAGGCTTAAGAGGAGTAACAAGGGATAAATTTTTATATTTTTGTGAAGGGATAATGAAATATGGCCATTTGTCATTTCAAGCATAAACACTTAAATTGAAGAGTAGTTCTCTTTAGGAAAATGAACTTAAAGAAAAGTTTTATTTCAAAAGTTTTTTATTTTTTTTGAATTATTGGATTTTTCTATTTTGGGTTTTTTTTCATCCTTTTTTCAAAACTTTGACTTTGTCAGGACTTTATTTGGATTTGCTTAAAATTTCTAAGTGCATAATGTCATAACCATTTTTTGTCTTTGCTTTTTCCTTTTTTTTTTATGACATGCCCCTATAGCTCACACCTAGATTCATTTTACCAATAATATGTTTCATGGAAGATGCCCCATTTTAATAAACCACCTTTAATGAAAGTAATTACAAGAGAATGATCATATGGAATAGATGAGAAAAGGATTATGTGGGCAAAACATGTTCAAGGGATCAGATGATCTAAGTTACTCCATAAAAAGAGAATAAAAGGGTTGATCATAACTCAAGTTGCCTTAGAGGCAACGAGGTATTTCTTTTCTAACAAACATACCTCAGGATAAAGGATCAAGTCAATTTTGGAGTAAAAAGCTGAAAAGGTAGTATGTTTGAGTTCATTTTACAAAACTTAGGTTTGGAAATTTTAGAACTGTAGCATAATCTTGACACATCAAATTATCGCATTTGAATTCTTAAAAAAAAAGTCATATACACTTGATTTTCTAGGAACCACACATTTTTTCAATGATTGTTTCATTATTCATTGCCTTAGAAAAGAATATTGCCCTTTAATATAATAACAGTATCAGGTGAAAGCAAGGTTTGCAAATTTGAATTCAAGGCTGTCAAGGGGTCATGGCTGATGAATGGGGTCAACTGAAAGGTTAAAGCAAATTGGCATTTAGGTATTTAGAAAATTCCTAATAGTGATCACCAATTCATCTTTAGACTCAAAACTTTCTTTTTTTTACTTTTTTTCTCTCTTTTTTCTTTTTTTTTCTTTTTTTAGCCTTTTTTTATTTTTTTTAAAGGCATTTTTATAGCCTCAGTACTTAACCATGTTGGGCTTTATTCATATCTAACATCTTTTTCTTTTTTACTATATATTTCTTTAAAAAAAACCAACCATACATCAAAAACTTATACAAAATAAAAGACCTCAAATGATAATATAACCATAAAACACTATGATGCACAATGTTTACTCATGCAATGCAAATCGTCAACTTGACCAAAAGAATTTACCATCTTGATGGTACTCTTGAGATGATATTCGAAGTTATATAAACAAAAGTTTCCCCCTTTGATGTTTTAACTTTAGCATCACTAACTTGACTCTACTACTATCAATCATCAAGACCACCAACCAACTCTTTAAACTTTACAGCATCTGCATCAATCAAAGCTTAAACTGTATCCTTGAAGGGAGTACAATCTTCTATGGAATGCCCTTTAACTCCATCATGAATTTCACATTTAGCATTAAGATCATACCACTTCAAGTACGAAGGCTTTATAGGTCTTGTAGGAACAACAGAGACCATATGATTCTTGACCAGTAACGTAAAGAGCTCAGCATAAGGTATTGGAAGTAAATGATACACTTTGACTCTCTTTCTCTTATGACTTTGTAAATGGCTTGAGTTGATCCTTGGTTCTGTTTGTGGTGAAAGAATTTGAGCACACAGATAAAATGGTTGAGAAAAATTATCGATCTAAAATATCGATTGGGGACAATATGGTGGCCATTATGAATAGTCATCCATTAGATCTTCTTGTATCATGGTGAAATTTTTTTCATTTCGTCCTTTAACAATTGTTTCTTGGGCTTGTTTGCAAAAATATCTCCCATTTTTTCATCACCAGCATTTATAATTCTTTTTCTTTTTATCCCATCCTCAATTCTACCCACAGCAAATAATAAATTCACAAATTCTGATGAAGTATTGCTAATCAACTTATCATAATAAGGAAAAAAAAAAAGGTATCTACAAACAGGGAATTCAGCTCTCTATTGGTAAGAGGTGGTTGCACTTGTGATGCCATTTCCTTCCATCTAATAGCATATTTTTTATAGCTCTCATTGGGGTTCTTTCTTATATTTTGAAGGGTTAATCGATCTGGAGCTAACTCTAACATATACTGGTATTACTTCAAGAATGCTCGAGATAAATCCCTTCAATATTAATTTGACTACTCTTCAGACTATAATACCAAGTAGCTTTTCATCACCAACATATCCAACCATTTTGTGACAGTATTGAGCCAAATGTATTTTAAGACATCCAGTTCCATTATACTTTTCAAATGTAAGAATCTTGAACTTAAGCGAAATAACCACATCTGGCTCTAGCTAAAATTCCTTTACATCACAAGATTCATCATTACCCTCAATAACTCGAACTCTTTCTTCTAAGAGATTGTATCTTCTCTATTCATTTAGATTCCCTGGCTTTTCATTTATGAGTCCTAAACTAGGTTTTTCAAGATGATTATTTCCTTGAGCACACTATCCATCGATAATCTTCTCCATCTCTCTTGAACCGATCAATATTCTCTAAATTCTTAGAAAAACTCGTAGAGATTATTCTCAAAAAAAATTTTCTTTTAGAGCACATAAGAATTACATTATATTGAATGAATACATAAATGGATGATGAATGAATGAATGCACAAATGAATGAATGAATGAATGAATGCACAAATAAATGAATGAATGAATGAATGAGTGAATGCACAACTGACAAAACTCTTTAATGAAAACTATAAAAATTGGTAAAAGGGGAAAAATGAAAGATGAACCATAATTCACCTATCTAAGTTCAACAGACAATGTCATGTCAACATAAAAAAAATTTTAAACAAAAAAAATTCATAAGGTATTTTATTTTTCAAACAGCCTATCACTTGAAGACCCTCTTTAAACAAAAGTCCCATCCATATTTATCGTCTTGCAACCCATTATTCCTAGATCTTTTAATCCCCTATTGTAGTGGATCGAACCATTTCACCTTTATGAATGATTGTACATTGTGTTGAAACCCTCACAATTGTCAATAGAATGTCTTATATTCCCACTATGGTATTCACATCTTGCATTTGGGTCAAATTATTTTTGCTACGAAGGCTTTAAAGGCTCTGAAGGCACAAGGATAATAAGGTGTCTCTTAAACAAATGGGAAAAAAATTTTATAAAATGGGGAAAAGATCTCGTTGTTTTTTTTTTCTTGGGTAATTTTTACGTAACAGGTTGACTAAGAGTCTTAAGATTTCATAGTGGTGCAAAGGACTGGAGCAATTGGCTGAACAGGAGGTTGAGGAATGAAAGGTAAAAAATTTTAGTTCAGATATGGACTTCTTAGAGATTGTATGAATTTTTGGTCGTAAATGTTTGGAAAGAAAGTCAAAAACAATCATGAAAAAGATTTGAATGCAAGTTTGAAGTTGGAGCAATTAGTGAAAGCTACATGAAACTTGATAATCCCGTCTTGAAAATCAAATTCTGAAGCTCGAACCCTTAAATGGTTAGATCACTCATCCCTCTCATGATCTTGTCGAGACTTTCATTATTGCTCAAACTATTGAATGATTCATCATGCTTTAAAAGTGTACTAGGCCCAATGAGAATCAGTTGATCATGACTCTATGAATTCATAAGACTCACTTGGGCTGAAGTTGGTAAGGACGGTGTCAAAATAAATTTCTTAAATCTATCCACAGTTTTCATCAACTCAATAAGCTATTTTGAATGTCACGATCAAACTTCTCTTGATTTCATTTTAAGGCACTAATTCGGGCCTTCAAGTGATCTTCCATATTTTGGCTTCTTATACCCATTAACAACAATGTTATTTTAAAGGTTTAACACCAACAATGCTTATGCTATTATTCTTGCTAAAGGAATGGTACAATTCGTAATTTACATGTAACATGTTTGTGAATGCTTGAATATGATAATGATGCAAAATATATACAAAGATGGAATAACCCAAAAATATACAAACCAACCTAATGATGAATGGAATGACTAAATTCCAAAAAGAAAACAAAATTTCTTACCTATCCAAAGCCCCTTTTTTTTTTCCTTTTTCCTTTTTTTTTCATTTCTTTTGTTTATCCTAACTTTATTTACACTATTATTACCCTTAAAACAAACTGTATCCAAGTGCCCCACATATCCTAATTTGAGTAATGATTTTTTATAAAAGGTTAACACCACTAATGGCTCTACGAGAACTTTTTTTTTCTTTGCCTTTCTTTTTTTTTTCAATGATTAACCTAAAATAATTACCACATTTTAAAATATAATGCACACAATCAAAGAATATATATAAAAAAAATAAAATGACTCAAGAATTTAAAACAAACAAGTAAGAGAAATAATATAACAACCATAAAACAAAATAATATAATGTATATAATGTCCTAACTTTTGGTAAATTTCTAAAAAGGTGGCATGGCTCTATCCTAGGCAGGCTTTCTATGGCTTTCAATATGTTAGGTTAGGATTTATATGTCTAAAGGTTCCCAAACTATTCCTCACATTATCGTCCATTATAAACTAGTAAGGCTCTCTAATTTCATCCATTACAAGCTCTATTGGAAAGAGTTCAATCTGAGTGGAAGTATTTCATTAGCAAATGCAAAGGTTATCATCTCATAAGAGCGTAACTACTTTATTTCCTCCTAAAAAGAAAAGAGCCCGAGTCTAGAGCTCATGCATGTAAGTGCATATGCAAAAGTGTACAATGTAACATATTAATCAAAATATCATAAATAAATCATAAACACAAAATCAAAACAAAATAATAACTAACATACAATTTATTTTATTTATTAACTTGTATATATATTTTTGAAAAATTAAAATAAAGGGAATTAAATTAAATATCAAATAAAACTAATTAAATCTAACAATTATTAATAGCGCATAATTAAAATTTTGGCCTGACTCTCAAACAGTCCCCAGTGGAGTCACCAAGCTATTTAACGGTTTTGAGACCACTAGACATAAAGAATTTTAAGAATTGAGAAAAATAAAATGAGTCACCACCAATCTTTTTTAGGGTGTGATTGGCCACCCAAAAGTTTATCTTTTTAATAAAACTATAAAAATAGGTTTAAAGTTTATCAAAAAGAAAAATTTTGGTCTACAAAAACCAGGTTGGGTCTAAGAGTCGGTTACACGTGGGGAAGGATTAGCACCCCCACAATGCCCATAAATCGGTACCATTTAATCATGCACTATTTTCAGTGTTGAATGAAATGGTTTCGATTTGAAATTTAATACTAATTCCTTTCTTATTATTTTTTTAAATTAATTTTATCAAAATTCTTTATTTAAGAGTATCGAGGAAATCTTTAAGTTAAAGAATTATCTTAAAATTCTCCAACATCTAGGCAAAACTTTAGAGATTACGCTTTTAACTGATATTTACTGTGACATCTCTTGAAAATGAAAATAACATTCCTTACAAAGGAAAATTGTTGATAACTCTCCAACATCTAGGCAAAGTATCAAGTACTATCCCCCTCGGGATGTTATTTCTGTTTTATTTCATAACTTTACATTTTGAAAGTAAGTAAAAAACATTTTGTGCAAAAAAAAAAAAGAAAATGATGATACTATCAAGTAGCAAACAAATATACAGAATGAGTGCAAACAATAACAAATAAATGCATTTAAGCTAATAAGTACCATGTATAATGAATGAAATGCAAATTCAAAATTAGATTCTTAAATATAATGAGACCACCTTGACTCTCTAACATCTAGGTAGAGTTTAGGTGTGACTATTTATATTTAAAATCCCATTTTATTATTATACTTTTTATTTATCAGTTATTAACCCCATGGTTAAAGCAAATTAAGGACTCATGAGAAAAACTTAATGGAATAAGATTTCTTTAAATACCCCATCATCTAGGTAGTATTTAAGAACGAATTATTCCACTTAAGATTTTCGCACGTATCCCTAAAGTTTTAAAATGATTTTAAGTATAGGCTTGGGTTAAGGTTTTAAGATTTGGTGACTTTCAAGTAATGATTCGGGATTTCATACCAAAATTGGGATTTTCAAAATTTTGGATTTTAAGGTTTTGAATTTTAGGTGTTTAGGATTTTGGATTTTAGGGTTAGGGTTTTGAGTTTTAGATTTTGGGGTTTAGGTTTTTGATTTTAGGGTTTCAGGTCAGGGGTTTTGGTTTTAGGGTTTGAAATATTTAAGGTTTTGATTTTAGAGTTTAAAACTTTAATTTTTATTTTAATTTTAAAAACGTGAACATCTCTAAAAATCCCCAACATCTAGGTGGACTTTCAAAGTAAGTTCAAGTTTTATGATTTTTGAAAATTAATTTAAAAACATTTTTCTTTCCCTTTTTCTATGAAAATTTATTATTAATAATATCAATTTATTATTATTATTATTATTATTATTATTATTATTATTATTATTATTATTATTATTATTATTATTATAATTTCCCAACATTTAGGTGAAATTATAATTTTTTATTCCCTCCAACATCTAGGCAGGGAAAAAAATTATTGCTATTATCAATAATTTTTTTTTATTTATTATTTTATATTTTATATTTTTTTAACATTTTTAGCATTTTTTATTATTATTCTATTTTATTTATTTATTTATTTATTATTCAAAAGTTTGAATTCATTGTTTATTTTTATTATTACTATTATAAAAACAACAAAATTTATTTTAACACATTTAAATATTTTATCACGCATAAACATTAATAATAAAATTTAAAATAATAGAAATAATATAAAAAAATTCAAAAAAAAAATTTTTTTACCTGAACCAGACCGATCAACGGTCTAATCAACGGAAGGTCTGGTCAGCTCAGCGGTTCGGTGGTTTTGACCGGTCTGAACCGGTTCAATGGCGATTCATCTAGACCAATCAAGGGCTGGTTAAAAGATAGGTCGTTAGGTCGGTTCGGGTTGCATGGATCCCGAGTCGGATCCAGGTCCATGCACAGATCCTTTCCTTAAGCAAAATGACGTCATTTTGCTTTTAGTTTTCTCTATATAAGCTCAAAAAAAAATTTTTGGCTCATTTCTTCTTATGCTCCAAAAAACAAAATCCTTTAGAGCACCAAGGAGAGCTCCAAGGGTCATCGGTGTCCAACCTCCAGCCATCGTGCCGTCGCATCAATTGCTATTTGGGGTCACCGTCGGTGGTCAACGATGATAAAAAAATGGCAAAAAGACTTCTAGCGACTCCTTTCAACGCGATCTTTCTAGATTCGATGTTCGTTTTGCCAGAAACAGCTTCGATTGGCATAGAGCATGGCTTAAAGTTTCGATCTTTTCTCTTAAAAAAAAAAACTGATGTGGTTTTTGATTTTTTGTTTTTACAGGTGGCTCAATGCTAGGTTCCTCCTTATGGGGAGAACTATGTATTTTTTTTTTTTGTTGCCTTACTTTTTATGGATTTTTTTCATGGTTGGTTGTGGGGGCAAGGAACTATTTTAGGATGTTGGGTTGTGTCGAGGTAGTATGTTTAGGGCTAGAAGCATTGTGGGAAGTTGGAATGTTTTTAAGTGAGAGAGAGCTGGGGTTTCTAGGTGTGAGGGCTTTGATAAAGGTCTGGCTTCTGGGTTCTCTGGTCTGGGAGAGCAAGGGTTTTTTTTTGTTATCTTGGAGGGGTTTTTTTAAGAGCTTCAAAGAGGAAGCAGGTGGTGGTTGTAGGGGTGACTATAAGGAGTGGCTATAAGTGAGGAGATAGGACAGAGGCTGGCAGGATATGGGTGTCAGTAGGGAGTGGCTGTGTAGGCTGTAAGGATGGCTATAGGGGTAGGTGACCAATGGTGCCAAGCAAGGCACCACTACCACATTTGTCATTTTCTTTTTTTTTCTTTCTTTCTTTTTTTCAATTATTATGTTTTTATAATAATATTAAAAATATTAATAAACAAAACTTGAAAACAAAAATTAATCTAGTAGACCTGAACAAAATTTGGTGTCTACAAAGTGTTTTTGGACAAAAATATCTTAAATACTATCTATTAAAAAATAAATGGGATTATTTAAGGCATTTTTCCATTTAAAAATGCATTAAATAAACCATTTATAAAAATATAAAAAGATTATTTAAGTTGGTTTTCATTTGCAAATGCCTTAAATAATCTTTTTATTAAAATATAAATGGATCATATAAGGTGTTTCTTTAAGCAAATGCCTTAAATGATCTTTTTTAAAGGTTCATTCCCCATGCTTCAACCTTGAAAAACCAAATGGCTAATACAATGAATGATAAAAAAGCTACATAGCATGTAGACCTTGAAACCATCAACTCATTTAGTAGGTTTTTTGGTTTCCTCATTTCTCTCTTCACCACCGACCATCAACCACTCAACACCGTCGCACCTCTTTTTTACCAATATGTGCATCTTTTATTCTTTTCTGTACTTTTTTTGTTCAATATAATATTTTTTTCTTTCCTTACTATATATATTTTTTATTTTTTTATGCATATTCCATTGTCACCTATGTCGCCTAACTACCATTCTTTGCATGCATGGTGTTTCTTTGTTATTTGGTCTAAGTATTATGGTTTGCTGAATGGTTTTATGGAAATTAGTTTTTATATTTGTACTCATCATTTGGTTTGCATGGAACTCTTATTTAAGATGGAAATCACTATATGGCTTGTACTTGTAAAATACTATTGGACAGAGGATTTTTCTATGTATTAGTCTAGTAACAGTAGTGGATATTAGTTGTTTTTTACTATGTGATAGTTAGAAAGATAGTTTGGTGTATCTCATATGATTATGATCAAAATTGCAGGTATTATAGAATCCGAAGAACATATGACTCCTACTATTGAACATGAAGATGACACACCCGTAGTGAAAAAAAGAAAAGCAAAAAGACATGGTAAACAAATTAAAACGAGTGACATGAAAATTCATGGCGACTTCAATCAAAGTGGGTAGCCTATGTCAGATGGGTTGCCAAGTTGGCTAGTCACATTTAAGCAGCCATCCGTAGAAATATTTTTACTACATATCATAATTGGTGGCATGTTCTTAATGATAAAAAAGATCGAATATGAGAGTCGGTTGTAGCATGTTTATTCAACAATATCCAAAAATTTGTTTTTGGGTTGGAAATTTAATTGAAATAATATATTCATAATAATTGTTTTAAATTTATTAGGAATGGTTTGATGTTCCAAATGAGTATAAAGTGCTTGTATTGAAATCGAGTGGAAAGGCATTTAGAGACTTTAAGAGCAGATTGACAAACCAATATATTTTATCATTCACTGATAATAGTGATTTGTTAGTTGATCCTACATCATCATATGCAAATGTTATCAGTTATTAAGAGTAGATGCATTTTGTTTGAAATCATCTATCAGAAGAATTCTCGATATGCATACCCATTTTGTGAAGTGTTTATAATATTTTGTGTTATATATTCAATATCTTAAGATGTGATTTACCTTATTTCTTTTTTTTAGAAAATCAAAGAATTACAAAAGACCATTCTTTCCAAACAAGTATATCGCCATCGAATTTCAAGAAATGATTATGCAAATGTCAAGCATGATCTTATAAGTATTGACATGTGTGTTTTATACTTATATATGAATATTTATGAACATTCGGTTAATAGATTTTAATTCTTATATCGCCTTAATTTATCAGGAATTATCTAGCTCTAAAATAGAAGTTCCTAGATGGGATGTGTGAAAACAAAGAGATATGCAAAAGGATGGATCATTCGCAGATGATCCAACCGAAAAAATGGCTAGAAAGATTGTATGTATAACTGATCAATTTATCTTGTATGATTGGCTTTATGCTTGTATGGATGACTATATATTGTATAACCTTGTTATTACGCACCATTTTATTATGTTTCAAGATGAATTTGCTACTAAATTTGAATTAGGTGAACTACCAACCAGTTATGGTAAAGATCCATTGTCTTTAGCATTAAGATCGAAAGAAAGACATGGTCAAATTTGTGGAGTTGCTGGATTTGTGTTGCTATAAAAGTTTTTCAATAATTAACCCAAACCCCTTCTAATGAAAAATACAGAATATGAAGCAATCATTTATTAACAACAGCAAAGACTAGATCAGCAAAAGCAACACTTGAATAATCAATAGTAATAACTCACAGCTTTGGAGACGATGTTGGCAGCAATGCAACCTAACATGCATGGAGGGCATTAGTTACCAACATCCAATAGGGACAAGCTTTCACGAATCAAGTCTTGCAGCAAACCCAAACTCTAGTAATAATCATTATTTTCATTTTGTTTATTCACTTAATATTTATTTGTATTTTATATTTATTGATTTGGTTTTAATACTTATATTTCATTATATATTGTAACAGGATGTTATGACTCAAAGGATGACCCCTGTTAAGCCTCCATTGATACGTTATCTAATTATGCACTTGATCATTTATCCGAAGGAAACATCATTATCATTGAGTCTAAGAATGAGTTATTTGATCATTCATCCATTTTTTACCTAGGGGAGCTTGAGATTGAGGCATTTTATACCTTGGATGAAATATTAGCTTATGATATTGTTGCCTATATAAGGTTAGCTTATCAATTAATTTAAATATTTAAAGTCAATATATGTTATTCTATATTAAGGTTTATTACTTACTGGTACTGTTGATTGTTATCATGTAGCTTCTTATATAGAGAGATCAAAGCGAGACAAATGACCCATAGATTCATATTCATTGACCCAAATGTGATTAGTTAAGAGAATGGCACTGTCTTTATTCATGATCGTCATATGGGTCAATGCATGCAAAAATGGGCTGATTATTTTTTGGTGCCTTATAATGCTATGTAAGTTGTATTTGTCCAACAATAATTCTAATATTTACATCTAATATGATGCCTAATATTTGTATATCATGTCTTTTGTTTTACAAGCATCATGGGTAGCTTATTGTGATTGATACTAATTCTTGGACACCATACTTATTTAACTCTGCTTAACCAACGGCGATGCCTAACCTTGATATTAGTAATTTAATAAAGAGGTATTAATCAGAGATAGTTAGATGTATATTGTGTTTCTTTATAATTACCTGTATTTTTGCATTTACTATTATTTTTATTCAATTTAGGGGAATAAAAAGAAAAGATAAATTGGGTGTCATTACCGATAAATGTGAAATAAATTCTTTTATGGTGAGTTTGTTTAGATATATGTTTTTTAAACCCCAATGTTATTTTTTAGGTACCTTGTCAACTAAAAGTTACCGAATGTGGATATTATGTCCTTCGTTTTATGAGGGAGATAGTTTTATATGATTTTATGAGCACACCATTCAAGATTAATATTAATTCCATACAATAGTAATATCTTTGAACAAAAAAAGCTAAACTTTATGCTCGTTTAATAACATTGACTTATATTTTTTTCTGTATATAGTGGGAGAGTAAATAAAGCTTCACAAAAGACGAAGTTGACAAAGTCTGCAAAGAGTAGTCTGATTATGTATTATCATTTGCTACACCTTAAGGTTGGAGAATGTTGATTGGCTATAAATATATGCATTAAATTGGTTCGGGTACTTTTGTAAAGGAATTTTGGTTGGATATTTTTTAATTTTTGAGCAGCGGTATAAGTCCATCATTATTGGTATATATTTGTTTTATATTAATTGCAATATATGAAGACACATACAATTTCTAGGCACTAATATGTGAAATATATTTTTAAACACCAACGTTATCAGTTATAAACCTAAATTGTGGTGTAACATTGAAGTATTATGATGTTCATAATTTAAATACAAAAATGAAATTCGTTGTGCCATAGACCCAATGTGATTCGCACAAGTATGACATCCATTATAAATAAATCCATGTTTAACTTGCCACATAATTTGCATATATACAACTTTTCCCTTCCCGCGTTAATTAAATAAATAGGTTTACAAAATTATATACAAAATGTAGTGTGGTCTACATATATCCGAGAAGAGGAAAGTCAAATGAAGGCTGATATGCATTACATTTGTTTAACTATTTTCAAATGTAATTACTTTTAAATACAATCGGCATCGTAAAGAAAAACTCAACTTTGTATTTTCTTTCAACATATACTCACCAGCAATGAGTATTTCATCAGGCATGAATTCATTAAGTTGTATTATTTCATTGAAAAGTGACTTTTTTCTATTTGTATTCTCAACTTATGTCTGGAAGTAAGCTGAAATGCCTTCCATCACATTCATAGCCCTATCATATGTAGCATCAATATTGCCAATCTAATGCACCAACTCAACAATTGGTCCATCCTCGCTCCTAGAATGCTTTTTGCTTGACAAAGTCATCCTAGTGTTGCTCAAAATAGTCGAACCAATTTCATCATCATCATCTGTTATCTCTGTATTTCCTTCGGGGTTGATATCAAACTCAAGAGAGAAGTAAGCATTGTTATTAGTATTCAATGATTCAACCGCATCGGCTATTGTTTCAGCTTATTGATCGTTGCTCTATCAGATTTGAATATCACTTTAAAATCATTAAAAAATGGGAAACGTTTATTCCTTAACCCTTTATCATGTGGGTCTAACTGGCATAAGTTGAAGTAAATACAAATCAAATTAAACCCATAGACAAAAAATGTAAAAAAGATAGATAAGCCATAATATAATCTTAAAAAACTTATCCGAACCCACTCATCAAATACTTCTTTCTCAATTGTGATACATTTTTCTTTATCCTTTCACCTAAATCCACTAGAATTTTTCATATCACAAACTGTGTGATATTGTCTCTTATGCAGCTTAACCCTAAATTCGATGTGGGAAATGGCTTTAAGTTGTGAAGTAGGAATGATTTGCTCTAGTATTCACTTAATATAATCTAGATATCTGATACGAAATGTCCCATTATCCGCTCTTCATCTAGGATTTTCAATCAAAGAATGTAGCCATTAAAACAGATGAAAATCCTCTTGTCGAGTCCATGAATGGTTATCGACACTGGAATTGTCCAATCTTCTTCTAGAGATGCCTCGAACCAATTAGATGAATTGGCACGCGATCAAGACATATTCAATTCCTAATCACATGGTTAGACATTATGAAACAATATCAATATAGTAAACAAAAAAAATCAAGGAAATGAAATAAACGAATACACACGAAAAGAAAGCAAAGAAGTGTGTCCTCTAAATTATAATATTCATTTGACAATTAATGAACGCCTAAATATTTTGTAACGATATATTCAACATTAATAAAAAGCAAATCATTGGATTCATTCAAACATATGGTACATACAATAAAAACCATTGGGCAAACATTAATAAAATCCAAAACATATCTATAATATTATTATCCCCATGATTGCAACCAATGGGTGAACATTTCATTAGCTAAATTATCTCTAAACTAAGTCAAAGAATCAAATGGCTTAACATGCATAATCAAATTTTAATCTTCATCTTTATTTGGTTGGGAAATACTTCATTCAACAACATCCTTTTCAATAGGGTCAAAAACTATCTTAGACCTAATAAAATTATGGAGAAGGCAACAAGTAAAAATGATTCTACACTATATCTTAATTGAATAAAATGAATTCTCTTTTAAAATTGTCCATATAGCTTTCAATATACCAAAATATCTCTCGATATAATTTCTTGCTTGAAAGTATTTCATATTGAAGTATTCATGTGGGGTTATCGATTGGAGTCCTACCCTTTAGTATTACAATGGTATCGTTGACTTCTATAAGGTGCCAAGAATCCTTCCCCATTTGTGTATCTGGCATCACACAAATAGTAATTAACTGTTAGAATGATCAACAACATTAAAAAATATGGAAATAAGGTGTCTTAATGTTAACATTACATGAACATAAACAAAATAATACCTTGTGGGATCCTCAACCCATTCCTACGTTTAATGGCATCCCTTAACACTCTATCATTTGCTACAAAACCTTTCAATCCCAGTAAAACATATATGAATTGCATATTTGGGGTGCAAACACCAAGGACATTGATAGCAATTTCTCTAGTCATATATCTAGGCATGTCTACTGCATCTACGTTGACTTTGATGTATGTCTCATCTAAGGTACCCAAACAACCCTTGAACCATTTTCATCTATTATCTATTGAATTTTTCAATATAGGTTTTGGTTTTTTAAACAATAACTTATGCAATCTTAAAATATAATTTAACACAAAATGGAATTGTCTACTAATTATCTTTCCAGATCTGGTCACTTGGCAATTTATAACCTTATTTTTTGTATGATGGACAATAATGTGGATAAAGTTAATTACTAGTTCTTCTATTGACATATATCTAAATGACTGTAACCCCCCTTCTATTTTAAGTAAATGACATAATTCTGTGAAAGCTCTCATGTCTATTCTCATATTATCTATACACTGTATATCATTGTTAAAGATCATTGAGTTTAAGTTCAACTCCCTAATACGTAGCTTATCATAAGATATTTCACCATAAGATAGTCTATGTTGTTTTTTACGTTAATATTTAATAAAGTTACAACAACAAAACATAATATATGCAACAAAGTCTCTATCTAGTTCAAATGCATCATAAACAATGTAACCAATTGCATCTTCCTTCTTAGTGATAAGCAGGCCATAATTGTTTAAAAGCCAGAATATCGTTAAAGTTCAAAACATAATGGAAAGCAAATCTTGGCATATGGTAGATGGAATCTATCAAACATTATCAAATAAATCATAAACAAAACATTGGAAGATTGGAAGGAGTTAAAACAAATTAACCACAAAACATGGCGTTTATATCAAAAAACTAAATCCATATCTAAATGACATCTAAAAAAATGAAAAATAACTTTATTTGAAGGCAACATCAATTATACACTATCAATTAGAAGGTATACACACATTTTCATATAAAAAATGAAGATAAACTTAACAAGACGAAGATTAAATGATGGATGAGAAAGCTAATATTGTTTTAAAGAGAAAAGTAAATGCTATGAGTTGAGATCTATTGAAATATAAATCAGAGGTATATTAGTTATTAAAACATGATGAAGACATCAAATAAGGCATTCCATATATACAAATGCCATATTTGATATATAAATTATAGGCTCTTTTGCTTCACGATTCAACGTTAGAACGTTCATATTGTTAAAACACGGTTATCGAGAGGGGAAAAAATTTTAATATGGGGCAATTAAGGCAATTGTAGGAAGAAATGCCTTAAATTATAATTATTTAAGGCATTTTTTTCATACATACGTCTTAATCATTTGTTTACAAGCATGTTTAAAAAGGATCATGTCATAACACTCTGATCAATGAAAATAAAAATATTTATTTCAAATTATCAATTAAGGCATTTCAATTAGGAAAATGCCTTAAATAATTGAGGCAAGGATTATTTCAATTATTTCAGGCGTTTAAAGAAGAAAATGCCATATTTGATGATTATTTAAGGCATTTGAGGGGAAAACACCTTAAACCCCACAAATGCCTTAAATGATGGATTGCAATAAAACAAACGAAATATTTAATGATCATTTAAGGGGTTTCTTAATGCCAAATGCCATTAATTGCAATAAAAAAAAATTTTAGTGGAGAAAACATACAACTGAGTTGCAATCACTTCTACACATGCTTTTCAAAAGGGTAATAACTATTTCATAATTTTTTATTCAAGTCAAATTTGAAAATAACTTAACGTTTTCCTCAAAATCCTTAAATGCCACAAGTAGAGATGGGTTTTTGACTCCAAGACTTTGAGTACTATTGGATTGCAATAAAACAAATGAAATATTTAATGATCATTGAAGGCATTTCTTAATACCAAACGCCATTAATTACAATAAAAAAAAGTTTTTTAGTAGAAAAACAATTGAGTTGCAGTCACTTCCATACATGTTTTTCAAAAGGGTAATGAGTATTTTATAATTTTTTATTCAAGTCAAATTTGAAAATAACATAACTTTTTCTTCTATAATCCTAAAATATCATAGAGAGATATAGGTTTCTAACTCCAAGACTTTGAGTATTATTAAAAATTTATCACTTTATCTTGTAATTATATTATCCTAAACCAAACGTGTAAATCAAATACCCACCTTCAAGATTTCATGAGAAAATTTGTAGATTCCCCCGAACCAAATGCCCCTTTAGGTGTGGTTTTATCTTTTTTTTTTTTTGGTCTAAAATATTTGAAGATTTTCTCTCATAGAAAGTAGAACTTAACGGGTAAATCTAAATGGTAATAGACTTAACTCACGTGCACCAAAATCATGTTTGGAATTATTTTTAAAATGTTTAATTTTACCTTGAATTATATAAAGTTGATATTTTTTATTAAAAAACTGATAAAAATTAAATTTTAAATTGATAGTTTAAAAACTTTTTTTATATCGTAAAATGGATATATGTTGCATTGGTAAAGAACTGCAAAAAAAATTATATAGATGTTAGATATTAGAATGGTATACCATTTCATACGAAACCTTTTTTTGGAATATTTATAAAAATAATTTTTAATTAAACCAATAATAAAAAAAATACTTTTAAATTAAAAAACACTATAAATAATAATAGTAATGGTAGTCAACGTATTATATTTGAAGTATTGGTTTTTCTTATAATTTTGTATTCATGTGTTGTTTTTGGCCAATTATTCAAGTGTTGCTGTGAGAGTAATTTTTATTTAAATAAATTTTATCTTTTAAAATATTTAGTTTTGTGTATCTTAATATATGTTAATATTTAATACAATCAATGTTAATTATAAAATTAAATATATTAAAATTCATTGGTTAAAATTATACGAACAAAATTCCTCCAAGTATTAAAAAAAGTTTAACTAAATAATTTTACTTTTATTATATTTAAATAAATTTCTCAACTTTTATTTTTCACTATTTAAGTTTTTTTGCGACATGTAAACACAATGATGTAAACATCATAGAAAAAGTAAAAAAAAAAAAAATTTAAACGGTGGTCTAACAAAAATTTTTATTAATCGGTATCATGACAAAAATAATTATTAAAAAATAATAATATATAAAATTAATAAAAAAAATGTTGATAGTTATACAAAATTAATAAAATGATTAATTATTTTATATAATGATGTAAGTACCAAAATTTGCAGTCGGATTAATCAACAATTGATTAATTTATCGAATTAACAAAACTGCGCAGGAAAAATTCTTTTAGCCGATCAACCGTCCCACTCCAACCACAACTTTGATTGGATTTGGGCCAACTTGGAACAAAAGTATGGATTGAGTTTAATTTTGGGCCTCGAAGGAGGCCAAGAAAAGGCCTCCAATTGGCATATTGGAAAAAGTCCAATTTGAATCGGGAATGAACTTTGGATGAAATTTCAGAAAAATAGAACTGAGCTGACTGGCTAGCTTGTGCAGACAAGGCTGAATGTGAATTTTCTGATGATACATTTATTGGATAAATCATGGGATAATTTCAAGGATAATTATCCCAAAGATTTATCTGATAGAAGATAAAGATCTTGCCATTCCTAAATTGCCCCTGACCTCTAGCTACAAAATCTCTCTCCAATTTTTCATTCAATACACCTCAAGCATTTCTCTTTTCCCTCCTTGAGAAACTCAGTTTTAAGCGTTCCTTAAATTTTCCCGAAGTCCTAAAGGAATCCTCCTCATTTCCATCATTTCTATCCTCCAAGAAGCTTTCCTCAATTGTTCACAATTACCCAAATAGCCTTAAGCCTTAGCCTTAGCTCCTTCGCCTTACCTTGGACCTTTGCCTAAGATTTATCGAAACCTAAAAAAACTCCGATATAGCTCAGCCGATTGGCACACTCCCAAGCGATTAGCACCAACTTTCCAACATGCCCTTTCATCCTCATTTGGTTAATCTCCTCCATACCAACCCTAGTAACTTGATCCTATCATTCCACGCATAGCCTAAACTTTACCTAAAAGAGTCTTAATTCAACCAAAACTCTGTCTTAAGAGTTTTAGTCCAACCAGACCTCTCCTCCAAAGAGTCCTTGTCCAGCTAAAGCTCTCTTGAAGTGTTCCATTTTCACCAAAACTCTATCTAAAAGAGTCCCAATTTCACCAAAACTCTATTGAAGAGTCCCAATTCCACCAAAATTCTATCAAAAAAGTCCTTTTTACATAAAATTCTTTCAAAGAGTCTTAATCTAGCTAAAGCTGTGCTCGACAATCTAAAGAGTTATAGTAAAAGACAACACTATTCAACTTAACCTAGGTCAAAAGTCTAGACCTACAACTATCATATTAGATCTTATATCGGGTAGATCCACTCAAGCATTAGATATTTTAAGTCTTTAATTAAATTATGAGCATGTTAACATATCATCCGTGATCATGCAACATGTAGCATTAGGAATGAATGATGTTATGCCGTATAGTCAAAACTAAGGTTTACCTTATTGTTTAGGGCAATGGATATTTTCTATGTAAATTCACGTCTAGTATGCTATGTATTATTTTGCCTTTTAGCATAAGTATATGCATGGATTATACTAAATATGCCCTTGAGGAATTTTTTATAAACTATCATTATAATATGTCATTTAAATTAAGGTTGCATTTATCCTTCTTTGGTTACATTTGTTTATTTATAATAATATCACATGAACTATTATATTTTAAACATTCTTGATTGATAACTTAATATTTGTATCATTAACGATTGATAAACCATCCACGACTGTCAACTCACATACATCTTTTTACATGTATGCGTAACAGTGTGAGAAATATAAATTGTTCATATCTCATTGCTTGCTCTTTAATTAATCCATAAGTCGATATGCTCATTTGAAGTGGATAAATAGATGTTGGGTTTATTCTACACAGGGTTTAGAGCTTTGATTCCTCTTATATTTTGTTTACAAACTAAGTTCTTTTAATAAAGATGAGATTGTAACCTTAAAACCAATCTAGATTCCCGGGATATATATAAATTGATTAATGACTTTTAATTAAACCTTGAAAATAAATACTGAAACAAGCGCTAAGGATGAAACACATGAAATGGATGAAATGCAATAAACAAAAGCAAGTTGTAATTTTGAAGTAAATGTTTTTAAAAAATCTTAAAAAACAGAATCAAATGCATTAATTTCTTTCTCCATTAGAAAGATACCTGGGGTTCTCTCTTTGATAAACATTATGTTTATAAGGAAAGGAAGAATGCATGACAAGCTGTCATTCTAACTATTTGTCACGAATGACGTGGCACAAATGTGCTGATCAGATCCCAACATTAACTGTTGTGGTATACTGGGATTTTTTTATTTGATTTCTTAATTAATTCATTCATATATTTCCTTCGTTTGTTCTTTTCTCCTAATATATCTAAGAATATATAAAGCGAGTGGATAAGGTTATCTGTATACATGGACCCTAAAATAGAAATCTTAAACCTTCCATCATTACACCCACCGAAACAATGCATTTATCAAGGAGAAAATGAAAGAAACTATAGTAATATCGATCAAAAAAGGAAGATATTATAGTAATAAAAATCTTCATTTAAAGATTTATCAAAATATATACCAGTGTTGTAAAGGAAAAGCAACTATTTCTGTAGCAACCAAAGGAGTTCACTTTAATGGATTCACCATCGTCTATGGTCTGAATATAGTTTCTGTTATATTCACGTTCTTTTTCATTAGTAAATTTTATCTATTTTCTTACTACCTTCTGTATGTTTTTCTTTCTTTCAATACTTCAGACTTGCGTATTAAAAGTAAACACCCAGTCTCGAGATTGGCATAACACGCTCATAGGTGTATGGAAGGGTTTGCAAGGTTTGTATTTGTTCTATCATATATACAAATGAAATTTTCTCGCAATTTCTTTTACATCATTTCATAGTCAAAACTTTAATTTGGTGTTGAATTCGGTGCTGCCTTAATTTAATTAGTCTATACAGTCGTTTTAAGAGTTGACATCCAGTAAGTTTAAGACCTTTAACTAATTCCTCTACTTTCAAGTTGCAACTTCTTTTACACAAAAGAAAAAACTTTAATTTGGTGTTATGTTCATTAGATGTTTCGTGCTCCATCGATGCGCAACAAGGATTGGCCTACGTTTCAGGAAAAGTAGAACAGCACAAGATATTGAGGATGCTGGGAAATGCAGGGAAGCATCAAAGACTGTCTCATGTCCACTATGGAAATCAAACACGAACAAGAACATTAGACAATTGTTGCAATACCAATCTAAGTCTACAGAGAAACATAAATTATAAGTGTTATCACATTGGAAAAATTGATGATTATGAGTACGGATACTTTCCCTATGGAAGAAATGACGGTTGTAGATTTGACTCGGATTATCGAGACGGTAGTCCTTTGTTGACCATTCCTCGTCTGAACCATCGATGATGCCAATATTATGAGCCAGTGGAGCAACATGCACCATCACCCATATTTGATAGTTCAGGATATGATACTAATGGAAGCAAGGTTAAGGAGTATTCTTGTTGTCATATTATGTGAGCCCTATATATGAGGAGCAAGGATGATTCAGTTTCTACAATATTATTTTGTTTTGCTTAATGATGTACATCAATCTATTACTGGATTTGGTAGTTTGATCAGTGGTGAATTTGAAGAATCTCCAATAATCTTTTTTTATTCATGAATTGGGAAATCTGGGTGATTTTTTTTTAACCAATAAATTTGAATTTTGTAAAATAGGTGTAACTTTACAAAGAAGTGTTAGTACTAAATTAAATTGTTGGTAGATACTAGATACTTATAATTTGAAATTAAATATTAATTTAACATGAAATGGGGGTTAAAAGAAGGAGGGGATTGTTCCAATTTGTTGCAAATAGCTTTGAACATATTGCAATTTATTTTACAATTTTTTTTTACTAATAACAATAGGATTTATATTTGATACGTTATTATCATATAAGTTTTATGTTAATAAATTGAATAATATTATCTAATTAATGAAGTGAATTAGATGATATCATCTTATTAATAAATAAATTTTAAAAAATATTAACTTTTTATATATTTATTTTATAAATTAATATTTATTCATTAATAAAATAATATTATCTTGATAATATATAAATTATATATACTAGCGTCAAATATAAACTTATAATAATATGTATATCATGCCGGTAGATGGCGTGCTTTCTATAAGACTACGTTTGGCAGGGGCAAATGTAAGAGGTTGGCACCGGCACGGCCTGTCCTCAACTGCTACAAATCCCATCATATCACTCTTTTCTTACCGTAATAATAGGTAAAATTCTGTTTTGACCCCTCCAAAATTTTTTATTTTAGCCCTTTTTATAAAATTTGTAAATTAAGATGATAAATTTGTTAAACTTTGTAGTTTTAAACTTGGTTATTGATTTGATTCTCAATAACTTTTTTATTTAAGCACCATTTATTTCTTTAAAAAGATATTTTCTTTTTCCATCAATACAATAAATATGTTTTATATGTATAAAAAAAAGAATTCATTTACATTAATATAAGTCTTACACTTTTTTGAAACTTAGATGAAAATTATTAAATTTAAAAATATTATTTTGAAATAAAGTTCCCGATTTTGGTATGATTTTACTGAATCTCATGCATATAGAGAGGATCCAAAAGAGTACTCCACATATGGGACACTTCGAAGTGAGGTCCATTTATGCCGAGAGTTGCTTGAACTGTTGATAGAGTGTAGGCTTCTTAATTGGAGTCATCAGAGTTTAAATACTCAGTAAAAAAAAAAAAATACAAAAACCATTTATGCCAAAAACCCTCAAATAATTGGAGTGGAGAGGGGTAGCCCACATCAACAGTCCTTTGCTCAGCTCGACCTGTCTGCTTTGTCTGTATCAAAAACATTATAATTTATATGTATATATGGAAATATATCCCAGTATATGTCGAACTTTCAATGTTAAAAGTGAATGAACAGTGAATGAACAGGGTCTTTTCTGGAGTGCGAACAAACCAGAGTGATGAAAGAGTGCCCTCATAAACAGTAACGAGTTTGGATTTTCTTCTACAAAAAGTGGGGGAATGAGCAGTGCAAAGGTCAAATAAAGACGAGAAGCGCGGCGCTGGGCCAAATAAGAAGAAAAGCGTACTATCAGAGCTTCCCATTACTCGAGAACCCCCTTGAAATGTTCCTTTCGTTCATGTAAAAAGACAGAAAGAGATAGTGCAGGCAGGGAAAGGGAACCATTTCAATGAGTGTGTTCTGTTCTCTGACTGATGCCCAACTTATGCATGCATTGGTCATTCCAAAAATAGGACTATCTGTGCTTAAATTTGTTTCCAGATAGTACCACAGGGCACCTGGGCTCTCAATTCTAATTAATATATAGCTTTACAAATATGGCAAAACTAAAAGAGTTGTGCTGCAAAGGAATTGGATATGGAGGCCAAGAGGGACATTACTGGAGATCATTACAAGGAAGAAGAAGAAGATGAAGAAGAACTTCTCAAAACCAGAATTTCTAGTCATCCTTTGTATCGGAGGCTCGTTGAGAATCACCTCAACTGCTTAAAGGTTTTTCTCTCCTGCCCCTTCAATGTTTATATGTATGACCATTGAGCATTAATGGCTTTAAAACATCAAGGTGATCTTTTGTAAAGTCTCTTCTTTTTTATTTCCACAGACTACACATGTAGCCATTTCTGAATTGCTTCAAGAAACTTCAAAAAATGGACTCTTTTTCTTTAGATTTTCTCAGCAGTCTCCATCACATCCCACATTACTAGGCCAAATGATGAACTCTTCCCGTAGGATTTTCTTATTTGCTACACGCTGTTGATATTCTTTATTAAATATTCAAAATTTTTAAGGTCCGAAAATTTGCACTATCATTAGAAAGTGGAAGTTTCAGTATGGTTAAATGTCTCAATGAACAATATTTTAATGGAAGGCAAATCAGACAGTAACGTAACCATAATCAGAGTAGAGCTACATTGATCTGTTAGTGGGCATCACCGATTGACAGTAACCATTTTTCTCTTCCATGGTTTCTACTTCAAGGAATCAAAACATACTTATCATGTCCATAAACTAATGGTTAACTTTGCAAGAAGATTTAGGGTTCTACCACATAGTTAATTAGTCTAATAACATGATGGTTTATGGCTAAGGTTGTTCTAAATGATTAACCTATCTAGCCAGTAAGTTTTAATTAGCTTAGAGCCAAAGTTATATTATATATTTTCTTTTTTTTTTTTTGGTAATTAAAGTTTTTAAATATTAAACTCTTGTTACTATAATTACGAATTCAGTAATTTATTAACTGATCATACGTCTGTATGCTATATATATTTTCTATAGCCATTCATTTGACCAACATAACATATTTATATCTATTAACTAAAATACCATGAGTCTCGAGCTCTTTGCTCAACCAATTACCAAACCATTACGTAAACTTCTAACTCGGTGCTTCTAGTGTTTAGCTTCCAAATTAAATAAACCAATGTTCGGTAGAAGAGAGAGTGAAAAAAAAAAAAAAAGGAAGGAAAGGGAGTGGAAACAAAATAGTGTTTCTTTCTTTCGCTAATTCTTTTTGTTTGGTAAGAGGGAAATAAGATGGAAGGAAAACAGATGAAGTTGTATGTGTCCCTTTCATTCAAATATAATCCTTCCTAAATGAAAACAGAACAGTCTCTATGTATTTTTCATCTCTCATGTTAAATGCAAATAAGAACCCTTTTTTTTTTTTTTTTTGTTCTCTTACCATGTTCTTTTCTCTACATTTTCCTTTCTTCACTACGAAATGTAGTGTAAATGTCCCATCTAAATTTGCAATGAGGTAATTCTATTAGATCAACCCCAACGTGTATAGGTTTGATTCACCTTTCCGATGGGTTATTGTTTTGTTTCTGCTGCATATTCTTGGCCAAACTTTTATTTCTTTTACTTAATACAATAATTATGTTATATATGTTGAAAATTGTTCAATTATAATTTTTATTTGCACATATAGTATCACCAAAATAAATGTAAAAAATCATTGATATTATAGAATAGTGCAGTTTTCGTAGCCTGTACTTTAATGTAGAAAGGCACATGCGTTGCATTTTTCTTTCCTACAGGCTACAGCTTGTTGTTGAGATTCAGTGAAACGATCGATGTAATTTTGTTCAGGTTGGTGAGATTGCCTATAGCGGCAGAAATAGCAAGTCAAATCAAAGGAAAGCTGATGACTACAATAATCCTTGTTCAAGCATGCTAAACCATTCAGAGTTAGACCTCTTCATGGTACATTCCTTATTACTTTCATTCTGCAAATCCTCTTTTCCATTTGAGTTTCCTTCAAAGTGAAGAGTTCTTCTACCTTCGCATTATTCAAGTATCACTTTAAATTATTTTATTGTTTGGATAGCTAAAATAGGCAAGGAAAGGAAAAGAATGAATTAATCACAACTTTTGTTTTGATTAACTTGTAAAAAGAAAAGGAAAAGAGATATTAAATTGTATTGTTCTAATTATACCCTTTTAAAATAAAATATTTTTCCATCATATGAATAATCTTGATATTAACTATTTTAAATAATTTTAGAAGTTAATAAAAATAATTTCAATTAAAGAGAATATTATTAATAATTAATTCATAAAAAATGTATATTTGGAATTATTTTTATACTACAATAATTTTTTTTCAAAATTAATCCACAAATGAGAAACTTAAAAACTTAAATATTTATTATTAAGATAAAACTAACCATAAATTTGTTTAAATATTAGCATTTTCCTATAGTTATACATGTTTCATCATGTTCTTTTATTGTCGTTATTTGGTATTTGTGGAGTGATAACAAAACAAAACAAAAATTAAGATCTAAGTATAAATTAAAAATGTATAGAATTCAAAGTTATTGACCAATAAAATAATTGAGGAATGAGTTGCAAATGATTTAAAGATAGAATCAATGGTTAATATCAATTGTTAAACTTGAATATTATAATAACATTTTTTTGAAAATGATAAAATATAATAAGGATATAAAAGTTATTTTATATTTAAAAAAATTTTATTCTTTCCTTTCCTTCAAATTTATCCCAATTTGAGATAATTAAAAATTGGAACTTTTGAGAGAAAGAGAGGGATGCTCAATTCCCTTTCTTTTCCTTTATTAAAATGTAATTGATAAATCAAACAAGGAAAATTTTTTCTTATTTCCCTTGCTTTCTTTTCCATTTCCTCATCTCTCCTCAATCCAAACAAAGCCTAAATTATATTAGGATAAATATATATTAACACCAAATTATCCCCATCCACTCTTTTCGTTTTTGTTAGTTGAACTATAACAAAAACATATGAACTAAAATTAAATAATTATCCAAATTCTTTTCTTTTATTATCATTTGTTGAGTTTTTAAATATATACTTCCACTCAATTGAACCTGTATTGGGTGAAAATTGATTGATTAACCGTCATCAAATATATATTCACTTAAACGAGAACTAAATTAAATAAAAATAAATATTTAAGAATTTAATTAATTGCCACAAAACAATATAAGTTTAAATAATTATTCAATTTTAGCTCAGGGTCTTTTTTTTTATTCATTTAACTCTTGGTTAACTAAAATTAAAAAATAGATTAATTATTACAGCAAGAAAAAAAAACAATATTAGACATAACCCCATATATATATTCAATAGAATTTTTTTTTCCAATTAGTCATGAAGGTCACTTTAAAATAGAAAAAGACAAAAGGTTTCATTATCATGAAGGAAGCACATGTCCCATAGTCAGAGGTGGCAAATGGGATTAGGTTCAAATTGGATTATTTTGGGTAGAAATATTTTGAGTTTAAATTAATTCAAGTTTGAGTTACGTCGAGTTCAAATAAGTTCGATTTCGATTAAGGTTAGATTTGATTCAAGGAAAATCAAGTTATTTAGGGTTTGATGTATTTTAATATGAATCAATTCAAATTTAGGTAATTTTAATTTTAAATTTGTTGAATTTAACTCTCAAATCTTTAAAATTTAACCTTTAATTTTTCATATTTAATTTATTAACTTCTCAAAACAAATAAATATAATTAAATTATATAAAAACTAAAAAAAAAAGTTAAATGATTTAAAAGTAATATACTAATAATATGAAATTATGTTACATTAAATATAAAATTAACTTTCTTCATCATAAAAAATTTTTTATGATTTTTTTGTTAACTAATATTTAGTATTTATTTTTAATATTTCATACTTTAATTAATTATTAATTTATTATTAATTCATATTGATATTTTATACAATGATATTCATTCACATTATTCTTTAATAATGAATTGAAAATGAGCAAATAATTTTAAATAATTTCAAAAAAACTCATCTTTAAAGTCAACATTAAGTAGTACGATAATGTCAAAAAAAAAAAAAAAAACTATTGATACGATTACTTAATTAGAATAATGATCTAATATTAATATTTTAAAAAGAAATTTAAAATATCAAACTTACTTATCCATATTATTAATCTAATTTAAATAATTGACCCTTTAAATAGATATGACATGGTATGATTTGATGTGATTAACTTGATTTTAATTTTTAGTTTTTAAGTTATAATATTTAATTTTGAGGGTTAATTTTATGTATAAAAAATATAAGTATAATTGTGCATATACAAATTAATACTATATAAGTTTTTACATTTTGTTCATAAAAGAATTTAAGAAGTTTATTGTCTTAACACAACTAATCTTTATTATAATTAGTTATATATTAGAAGATTATTATATTTAGTAATTAAAATGAATAAATATAATATTATTATTCTACCTTTAAATTATATTTTTGTTTAAAATTAATAATTAATTTTTATATTTATTATTTATTAATAAATAATAATAATTTATTCAAATTTTCTATACAAAAAATTAAATTAAATTAAATAATTACCTTTTATCTAATAACATTTTCTTTCCCTTCAAAATTGAAAATATAAGATTTCAAAAAAAATCCTCCAATTCAATTATAACCCAAAATTTAAAATGAGGTTATTTTAGGTTCAAAATTTAAATCAATTTAAATTTGAATTAGGTCGGGTTTGAGTTAATTTAAATTCCAATAAATTCTGATTCAAATTAATTTGAATTTAGATCAGATCTGATTGGAATCGTTGATTTTTTAATCAAATTGAGTTAATCAAATTTCTATTCGAATTAATAGGGTGAATTTTTTTGGATCGGATCAACTTTGGCCATCTTTGCCTATAGCCAAACAAAATTCGAATTTGTTTCATACTTTAAAAGTATATTTTCTAAAACTAGAAACTAACCAATGATGGGAAAATGAACATATGTATGGAGAATACTAGGATGAAGAAAGACGCTCTACCATGTTGCCTTTTCGTATTTGTTAATTTAGGTTATATATTATGGTTAAGAATATTAAGTTAATTCAGTAATAGTTTTGTACGGTTTTTTCCGTTCATAGAATTTAGAAGGTAAGAAAGGAATTGGCTTGATTCGAATCCAAACTTTTCATGCTTTAAATTCTTAAGGTTTTTTTACCATTAAGTGAAGAAACAAATGCACGACATAATTTAAGATTTGTTAAAAATTATGAAATGACATGTTTTTTACACATGATTGAAAAATCATATTTTAAGATCATCTTAATATAATTTAAATTCTCTTAAATCTAAACCAAAAGTCTCTATAAATAAATAACATTAAGAAACCATTTATCATGCGTGCTTATGAAAGCATTTTTTTTATTCCAATGGAAGCTAAAATATTAATGGAATTGCCTGCGAGACCCGTCCCTCCCCTTGGCTGTTTCAAGTTTCCTATAACAGATTAGGGTTTTCAATTGTAAAATGGTGAAATCATGTTTCTACTCCGCTTCGTACAAAAATTTCATATTAGGCTTCTCTCCTTTGCGAAATTTGTTTAGTTAATTTAAAATTAAATTTATAAGTTCCAAAAAAACTTTCATTTTATTATATTATGATTAAATAGTGAAATTTTGTATTATACTTTAATTATGTTGAATTTTTTATTATAATTTTATTTTGATTTTTTTTTTTTTTTAAATAAACGATGAAGTAATATTTTGTTTACGTGGTTTAAATAAGTTATAAAGAAAAATTATGACATGCACATTCACACTCCAAATTTTATTGTTTTTTATTTTTTTTATTTATTGTCAAGTTTTTTATCTCATTTTTTTTTCTCGTCAACTCAGAAAAGTACGACCTCGGGGCACTATTTTATTAATTGTTGTTATAAATTCAAGCAAATTGAAATATAATGAAAAAAAAAAAAAAACCAATATACATACTATCAAAAGGAAGTCTTGGCAAATAATTTAGTGTTCAATTTATGGATGGATGACACATTTCAGTTCTAGGTTTAGTTAAAGGGCTAATTGAATGACATTTTTCATTCAATTAGGCATCCGCAAATTTTTTTAATTTTTTTAGTTTTGGAATGGTTTTTATTTATTTTAAAAACAAAAATAGAAAAATATAGGAAAAATAAAAGAAAATGAAAACAATTATTTTTTTATTTTCCTCTTATTAATATTTCATTTTATTTTTTAGAAAAATATTTTTCATAAAAAAGTTACAAAAAAAATGAATGGAAAAGAAAAAAGAAAAAGAAAAAAATTGAGATTTTTTTTCTTTTTTTTTCTTTTAAAAATTTCTTTAATTTTTTCTAAATGTTTTTCATAAAAATTTATAAAAATAAAAGTATATAAAAAATATCAATAACAAATAATCACCAATGAATTAATCATCAATATTAATAATAAATATAATTAAATTTGTCCTTAAGTAGAAACAATCCCAATTGAAGTGCTCAACTGATTGTCAATTTGAGAAAATATCATAATATAAAAGTTTTCATTTATTATTTAGAATAAATAAAAGATTAACATCTTATAAATATATAATAAATAGAAATATAAAATACATAAAACCAAAAAAATTTTCATTGAAATTATAATTTTTTACAGTTTTTATTTTTCTTCCTTAATTTTCATAAAAAAATTTAAAATATATCAAGAGCTGAAAACATATTCAAATAATTAAAAAAAAGAAAAAAAAAAAACACACACACACACACACACAAAATGCACCTATGCACGAAAAGTTAATAAAAAACAATAATCACATCATATTAGATATTATATTTATTTTTTATTTTTTAATATTTTATAATATTTCACGAGAATTAAATTTTTTGTTATTTTTATGTTAAAATAATATATATATATATATATATATTGAAAAAAAAAAAAACTGTTAACCGGGGTCAAATTCTAGCTCAATATTGAACTGTAGTGATAAATTTGTTTCTTTTTTCTTTTTTACTAAATTTGGTATTTATTTTGAAAGATTGAAAAGCTTATTTTTAAGATTTAAAATTGAAAAAATAATATTTATGATTCCATTTACTGTAAGTACTAATATTAACCGTAACGTCAAACTATGAAATAATAATATTAACTGTAAGTATTAATAATAGTACATTTGATTTTTAATTTCTTAAACTATGAAATTAACCGTTATGTCAAAGAAAAATATATACATGAAATCAGTTTTATCTTGATAGCATGTCAACTAATTTCATTTGATGTTTATAAAAAATAAAATTTGAAAATTAATAATCGTATTTTGCACGCTAAATCAATTATATATGTAAACTTTTCGCTTTTTGGTTCTTTAGTTTTTTTTCCCGTTTTAATATTTAAAAGCCATGTGACTTTCTTTTATAATTATTAATTGGGTTTATTTTAATAATTTATTATGAATTATGATGTTTGGAATTTTATTCTCCTTGCTCCTCACTAAAACAATATAATATATATATATATATATATATATACATGCAAGCCCATTTCACAAAAAAAAAAAAATCCGATTAAAACAATATGTATCTTTCTTTTTATTCCACTTCTTGTTACAAAATCAATTGATAATAGTAAATTTGATACGTGAATCTAAAGTCTAAACTAATATATATGATCCCATCAATCAATTTACACCAGTAAGTAACTCTGTAGTCAACCGGGTGATTTGCATAAAAACATCTAATAATAATTCAATACGCGTTTAAGAATGTAATGTAATTTAAACAAAAAAAAAAAAAAAAACAGAAAGAAATTGAATTAAAAATGGATTTGGTAGATTGCTTTATTTCGGCTTTCTGTGATCAGATTTGACACGTTGTCCCTAAATTGTAGCAAACATCCGCATGCCATTACTCTCGGAGTAAATGTTTAATTAAGAATTTAATGTTTACATGATTTTTAATTAAAGATTTAAACTTTAATTTGGTTCTGTAACATTTTTAAATTTATTTAGATAAGGCTTTTCTATTACTGCTGTGGCTTACACGTGAAAAAAAAAACGTGAATTATTATTTTACAATATAATAAACAGTAAAAATAGCTGAAACCTCTACCTTCTCCACCTTCACTTTTCAAGCAAACCCTACCGTTTCCGTGTTCTTTTTAATCAAAGAGCAAACACTCAGAAATCAATCTCTTCCTTTATCGATTTTGTCGCCAATGACCACTTGGTCTTCGTCCTTTACCAGCAGTATAACTTCTTCATAACTAAAACTAAAATCTTTTGTTCAACCCATTTTCTGTGTTATTTTCTCTCTAAATCCCTAAATCAGAATCCAACTACAACCTAAAAAGTAAAGAGCTCAAGAATCACAAAATTTTATCGCTAGAATCAGACATCATTCACCGCTCATTGTGCTGTCGATCGATCAGTGCCTCTTTCATTTTCTAACTCTGTTTTAAAATCCAAAAATTTCCTTAAAAAATCCAAAAAAAAAAAAAACTCATTGCTGAAAATTTCCCAAAAAAAACCAAACCTAGAAAAATCCCAATCAAACCTAAAAGGACCCTTACTGAGAAATTTCCAAAAGAATCAAATACAAAAATACCCTTGTTGATGAATTCTAGAATCTTGCTATTGCGGTTGCTTCTATGTATTAGAACCTTCTTGTTGGATCAATTACGCATTTGAGGCTAGTTGCTGATAGCTAATCTGAATGATGAATTTGTTTTGTTGATTGCCTAATTCTTAGAACAATTAATTTATTGTGTATTTTTTCGCCCCTTCAAAGATTCACCCAATTTTTTTGCTTTTCAATTGTCTTTGATTGTGAATTGCTAATGTTTAGCCTCTATTGCTTAATTATTTGAGATTAATTGTTGTGATTGATTTTGCTCCTTGCCTCCCTATTGATTATCAATTGTTACTATGCTTAGATTTTGTGTTTTTTTCATTGGAATAAATGGCTTTAACGAAAAATGTTAACAAAAAGTAGACTTACCGATAGATGTAAGTCATAATCATAACTTAGATTTTTTTTTTATTTGAATAAATTTAAAAATATTATATCATATATTGAATTAAATTAAAATTGATATTTTTAATTGAGTAATCACTCAAATTTTTAATTTTAAATTGAACATTTAACCCTTTTATTTACCCCTTTAGACTCATTTATTATTATTATTATTATTATTAATTTTTTATTTTTTTAAAAATCTTTAAAACTTTTAATTAAAAATTTAAAATTTAAAATAAAAAGTGACACTGTAATTTTAAAAATAATCCATTGACTACCGGAATTAATCAAGAGTGTAAACTCATAAATTGAATCAGAGTTTAAGTGCTTAATTGTAATGTTCTTTTAGATGTCAAATTAATAATTTTATTAATTGAGTATCAAAAGTGTACTTAACCTTTATATAATCTAAAAAATTATTTCATCAATTTTTTTCTAATTCTAACAATTATACTTTATTACAAATATTGAATTTTTGAAAAAGGAAAAGAAAAATCAAATGAAAAACAATACATAAATAATCGAACTGTAAAGAACTAAAAAAAAAATGTATCCCACTAAAATTTTAATATATATTATGTGCACAAAAAGATATCAAAAGCCTTTGACAGTTCATTAATTAAAATAATTCAACCTGAGACTATTTACTTTAGGAATGATTGCTTCATGATTTGAATTTGAAAGATAAGCACTTCTTGATAGTTCCAAGTATTTTGTATTATTGATTAAATTAAAAAAAAAAACAAAAAAAAAAAAAAAGAGAACCGCAACGTGGATAAAAAAAGGGATCGCTATATTTTATGTATTAATCTGTAAAGGTATGTAAGCTAGAAAGAAGGTAATGTAACGTATATGGTAACACATTGGCAGGAAGCATATTGCTCGGCGCTCAGCAAGCTAAAGGAAGCCATGGAAGAGCCACAGCAGGAAACAATAGCTTTCATCAACGGCATGCATTCACAACTGAGGGAGCTCGCAAGAACTAATCCCCAATCACCAGATGTATTTCTGGTATGTTCCATTTACCATAATCAAACTATCTCCACTATTTTCCTCTATCTGAAACTTGTTTCACAGGCAACAGAAATGAATAATTCAAACTGGAGCAGGGACCAACAGAAATGAGAGTCAAATGTCAGGGAGTGCAGAAACCACCGTGCTTAAAGAATTCCTCTAACATCTATATGGAAAACATTATAACCTGCTATGATGTAAAATTCTGGTACTAGAACTTCAGTTCTCTCTTTCCTTTCCTTTCCTTGATGTTATGTTGCAATGGAAGATACCTAAGTTTATATATATATATATATATATATATATATGTATATATATATAACTATGCCGGTGGCATTACATTTTATGCCTGCTGCTGACCTATTATTTATTCATAATCTTACGTATCAAACATGCTCTTATCTACGGATGATAGGAAAACCTGAAAAAGGAAAAGAACAGAAACAAGGAAAACATATTGCAATGGCAAGGTAGATGTAACTTTAACTCCATGATATCACTTAGTTTTGATTGATCAAATGGCTTATTGCTCCACAGCAGAACAACAATAAAAAGGTTTAGGGGCAAGAGATTACTCATTTTGGATGAAATCACTTCAGTTCTTTTTTGCTTCCTGAATAAAAACAGCACATGCTACATGAAACAGCTGCACTTATTAACAATTTGACCCTGAAATAATCTTGTGTTTTGGTTTTACATCACCACCTTCAATCATTCATATAATTAACCCTTTCTGAGATGCAAAGAACAAGATAGACATCTACCAACCAGATACAACTAAACCACCATTTGTTTTTAATTATACAGTAGAGAAGTCTTACTTCGGCAGTGCGATTAGTTAGAAACCATGCTCTCGGTCTCTTTCACAAAGCCATCTCCTGTCCAATCTTTGTCAGACTGCAAACCTTTCTTAACAGCTTTCCTCTCTTGAATTGCTTCTCGCTGCCTTCGCACTAAATCTGTATGAGTTGTAAAATATTGAAGGGAAGCCCTGAAACACCATCAAAGAAAACAGATTAAATAACAAAAAAGATAGATGCAGTATCCAACTAATATTCTTTAAACTTATGTGCAATTGCCATTGGAAGAAATAAAGCACATACCCTCTGAAATCTTCTATTGATGAGAAATTGTGCTTTTTCATGAAATCCTTTAGCCCTGCAGATAGTTTCTTCACAAGGCCATAGCCATGCATCATAACACCTGTACAGACCTACAAGCATAGGTGATGATGCAAGCTTAAAACATATATAGAAATTGATTAAGAAATTCGGTAATTCATAAAATAAGGATACAAAGCAAAATGAGCATAAAGATAGTTGACAGTAACTTGTGCTCACAACAAATCATATCCATGCAAAACTTAAGAACAACTGTAAAGGATAACACTCAATTTACAGGTTAAAGGGTAAAGCAAAAATACATAGTAAGATTCCTAAACAATTTTAGGCTAGTTATTGAAAAAAAAAAAAAATTTCATTCTAAGGCACTGCGTACAAACAAAAACAGAATACATTGGTGGATTAAATTATGAAATGTTTACCACTGGCACAATGTTACCAAATTTTTTGCACTTACTGTTTATCCAAGGGTCACATGACAAATGTTGAAATATAAGAAATTTACATAAGGCAGCTATTGCTTCCCCAAAGTCATACCAACATCACCCCTGCCCCTCTGGTGCAACCCCAACCTCAACCCAATAAAACAAAAACGTACCATTTACCTTCTGCTTTGGGCATGAAAATATGGCCTGAAGCTCAAAAACATCTACTTAAAACATAAATTAAGATGTCCTCATTCTAAATATATCAGAAAATAGGTCCTTATAAAGAAACTCAAAATCTATGATTACTAGTTTCAATTGCAACTCATAGCCAATAGTAGTTAATACAGCAATGCCTCAAATCTTTTTAGAGACCCAACATCATGGGAAACAATTTTCTCCACATTGTTACAGTGTCAATTGGCGGTTGTGAATGGGAGGGAAGGAAAGTTCTAAATTTTAGGATGGGCATCAAGCTAAAATCAACTGGCAAAAAGTGGAATGGCTCCGTTATATTTTTGTGCCCAAATTATCCCCAATTTAATAGATGTTGGATTTCTTTTATCTCCACTTCTAGTGCACCCCCTCATGTATAGGGGCAATGGACCTATCACATGACATGAACTTCACGTCTAGGCAAAACGAGCCTACAGTGCATGAAGGGCCTAACGAAAGGTGACAGTGCCTACTCTGATACCAGTTAAATTTTATGTTGGGCATTCAACCTAAAACCAAATGGCAATAAGTTGAGCAGTCCTTGTTATATTTATGTGTCCAGGTTATCCCTAATTTATCGGACATGAGATTGCTTTCATCTCCACTTCTAATATAAAGCATCTCAAAATTCAAGGTCTGAAATATTATATGCTCCCATCCCAACAGAAAAGAAATGACCTACAAGAGTAGCTCTAACAAACTGATATCATGTCATATTAAGACAACTGTCAATCCATTGTCTCATGTTGCTTCACCAAACGACTTTTATATAAAATAGAGCCATTCCTAGATAAACAAAGAGCAGATTAACAACCATGTAGTCTTTGAACATATCAGCTCAGCATGAAAAGAGGGTGGTTATGACACTAAAGGAACCCTTCTATCATGAAATACGAATATGATACATTACCAAAAAAAGAAAATAGTATGTGAATATGCATTCCACGTAATTCCATGGCAGATTATTATTTTGGAGTTTAGGTTGAAATGCTAAGACCTATCGTTCAAAGGAGGATACTATTTTATCCAGAGGCATGAAGAGACAATACTGGAATTAGCAAAAAACAGTTTTTGAGAATTATTTCCCAGATTCTACCTGAACAGTATTTGCTCCAAGCAGAACAAATTCAGCAGAATCACCCCCTGTCTCAACACCCCCAATGCCAGAAAGTGAGTACTCCTTGTTGTTAAATTCCAAATTTATCATTTTTGCAATGCTCATTACTTTGGCAAGTGCAATAGGATGAACTGCTTTGCAAGAATAACCCCCAGGAGTTGAGTAGCTGTAAACAGAAATATAAGTGCACAAAATTTTCTGGGATGAATTCTGAGCCAGTGGAATACAGAAGATTGTTAAATTTGAGAATACTAACCCCTCAACACAAGGCTCTGGACGTAAAGTATCAAGGTTGATTCCCATCACACTCATGATTGTATTAATAGCAGATACCCCCTCACATCCTGAACTTAAAGCCACCCTTGCTGGCTAAAAACATACAATTGCGGATAATACCACTTATCACTAGTAAATCACTATTAACTGCATCAGGAAAAATAGGAATAGAAAGACGGTAAAAGTAAGGATATATTTCCATTGCTTTCATTCTAATGGGAATTCTGAACAATAATGCTTCAACCCCTTCTTGAATAGTAAAATATGTGCTAAAGAATCAAATAAAACCATGAAGTTTTGAGATTGAGTAACCAATAAGTTTCAATCTCAAGAAAACCATGAATTATATAGATTAGTGATGAACTTAAAGCTGAAATAGCTTTGATTGATCAAGTCAACCGCATGAGAAACGGTTAAATCTAGCCTCTTACAAAATTCTAGGAAAACAGCATAAAACAACATTTTTTTTTTGTCCGTAGGAGTAAAATTCTATTCACTGGTTTGTTTGCCTTGATAATCTTGGACAAATTATTCACAAAAATGACAATCAATTTTGTCAGTGATTCTCAATGTCTCCAATCTATAAAAACAACAATGATGTTCACTTCCATTCATCTTCAACAATAATTCACACAAGCAACAATATAAAAAAAAAAAAAAACTTGCAATTATTTTTTGTCCTCAATGAAATTTCTACTTATAGCCAGAAATTAAGGCTTATATTATCTCTTTCTATTTTTATAGATTAGAAAATTTATAGTGGTTTTTCAGAAACAACACTCTTGGTGAAAATGTTGCTTAATGGTGGCTCATATCACCAAAATACCCAAATGTCATGAGTTTTGAAATATAGACATTTTTATCCCTGGGAGACAACAACAGAATAATTTCATACATGGTGATACAAAATCAAATAGTTACTCTTGCAACAATGCTTTCAACTAATGGAAATTGTTATGAACCATGCCATAAAGTTTAAACAGAACTACAGAGACAAGATGTCATAAAGGCCAAAACATAGGTTTCCAAACTAGCATCTCAGCTGCTTGATCCATGACAAGTGTAAACATGGTTCTAAATCATAAGATCCTATGTTCTTTAAATGCTACTAAACACCAGAATTTGAGAGCAAGTTCTGCATAAGTAGTGAAACAATAAAAAAGAATGTAACACACCTCTGTGATATCAGTGATGTTAGGAGTCATCTTTGCCCATACAGGACAGTCGCTTTTGCATTTATCCATCCACAAACTTCCTCCAACAATGCACAATCTTGCCCAACTGCTGCACCCATTTTACGCTCAGGCATGCCATGAGGGCATGAGAAATTAATTTCAATGGCATCCTAGAAACAAGATCAATAGATGACTAATGCTTTTAAATGAGAGATATAAATAAACATAGAATCTACATGAAGAATACAGCTTACAATCCCAGTTTGCTCCACTCGATCAATAAGTTCTTCCCAGGCAGCTTTTTCATACTCCTCCATAATAGAGGCAATGAGAATCCTATCTGGATACTCTTTTTTCAGTTGCTTAAATTCTTTTAACATAGTTTCAAGAGGGCGGTCACTGATAAGTTCAATGTTCTCCCACCCAATTATCTGTCCTTTGGCTGAGCCATTTGCTCTTGCTCGTAGCCGGGCATACCTAGGAGTTACATTGATAACCTTGGCAGCATCTAGTGACACCTAGCAGAATAATTTGGTACAGAGATTCCACATATAGCATGAAAATGTGCATAACAGGAATATTCCAGATGTAAAGGAGGGATAGGTAAACATGCTTAAAAACCAAGGTGGTCAATACCACATTGAAAAACATTTCGTTTTTCTATATTACGTCTAGTACTAGCAGTTATGTACCCAAGGGATATCTCAGCCACTTAGCCATTAGAACTTGAAGCTCCAACTTGGAGATTTTGGGCTTGAATCTTAGGATGAGCAGGATGGGATTTTATGCGAGGGGTGAGGGTTCTTCTCATTGTGTAGCCCAAGATATAGACCTAGTAATTCATATATGCATAACGTGGCAAACACTGACAATTAGTGTATTCATGTTGTGTTTTACATGAAAAATTACGTATCATAATTCATATCAATGAGGAAAACATAATATATGTTTTGGTTTTATCAAACCCATATAGATTTTTGCTAAAATTTTAATCTACCACTTTCCTTTTCTTATCGTTTTCATGTCGTATCACTGTATTATATGTCCCAAAAAGAGCAAGGCTAATATACCATTTCAGATTTGCTTCGAGTTAGTGAGATCTAACGAAAAGACTAATAAGACCAAATGTTCAAGACCCAATTTGTGAGATATCTATGAGAAAAGAGAAAGATATGCAATGCAAGCTACCACAACTGACACTTATCAAAGGTTAATCCCCTAAAACTACAATGAGTACTAAAAGTTATTAGGTAAAAAACTATTCAATTAACATAAGTTAAAATCTGGTCCAAAAGCAATAGTAATTTATACTGCTTTCATTGTTAAGACACCCTTTTCTTTTTTTTAAACATTTTCTGTCACGAGTGTTGCAAAATGAGAGAAAATGGAAATGTGAAGTAATTTTGTTTAGGCATTGTTTTGTAGGAAAAAAGATTAATCCCTTTTTTTCATTTTTTGTTTTGAACGTTTACTATTTCATGAACTTTAGAGAATGTGAATCGCTGCCTGATCACTTTCTTGATTCTATCATCTTCATTTTTGAAATACTAAGTTATAAAGCCAAGTAGATTTCTCTGACTGATTGCGAAAAAGTGTAAGAAAAGATGATCTTCAAATTCTTCAATGCCTTGATATGAACTAAATAACAAATACTATAACAAACTCAAACCACCATAAAAAAAAAAAAAAAAGGAAAAGAAAAAACAAACGAAAGCAACGAACTTACAGTCTTGGCAATCACAGCACCCCAGCCTTCATCAAAGGCTCTCTTCATGACGGTGTAATTGGTGCCGGGTGGACCCGACCCGATTACAAACGGATTGGGCATTTGGAGACCATTCACATACACACTCAAATCAGGCTCAGCTTGTGAATCTGAAGCAAAAACCTTGAACCCAACTCGACTGGGGCGAGTCAAAGTCGGACGATCATGGCGAGTTACAGCAAAGTCAGAAATGGAGTTCCTGTTGTTGCAGCCAACCCGAGAGAAATTCAGAGAAGCCATGGGTCAAGCTTTGTCTAGTTATGAATGCAAGAATGAACAAGAAAGGATTTGAGATTGAATCTGAGTTGTAATATTCTTCAAGATTTGAAACAACGTGGAATTATAGGAATCTGCGTTGTCTTTTTGCACCTCAAAAGATAATTACTACAAGAAAGGTGAAGATAATAATAATAATAATAGAGATAAAATAACGTAGATAACGTAACGTTTTGAAATTAGAATCCACAAATTGACAATGTCAGCGACTTTTTTAGTCTCCTTTCTTGTTGTAAAAATTGGAAAACGCAGATAACGAGGAAACAAAACAGGTGTTGCTCACAAATCGCAAAGGTACTTTCGTTTCATTGCGTTGTTTCCCTTTTTTCACCTTACCAGCGGTACCAAGAAGCAAGTTATTAGCATTTTACCTATGCTTTGCTACGAGAATTATTTATCTATTTTTTTTTTATTTTTTTAGTGTAAGCTTAACTTATAAAATGTGAGAAAAGTAAAAATTTATATATATTAGATCTCAATCCTCAATATAAATTCCAAAATTAATATCATAATACTACCTAGGTTATAATCTGAAACACTCTTAAAAATTAAAATAAAATAATAATACATATTCATTATCACTTTCAATAATTATTGCTTCAAGCATATAACCTCTATCTTACTTAGAATTTATATATGTAAAATTCAACAAAATTCATACAAATTTCAGCTTAAAATGACTTAATTAATCAAAAAAATAATTATCGAATCAACCAACTAATTTTGAGCAAAGATGAAATGAACTATATAAAATCAAATCCATCAGCATTTTAAGACAACATATGTAAACAATGTCTTCTCAAAAAATGACCAATGAAATAGCACAAAAGTTAAGTAATGAGCATAATAGCATATGGTAAACAAAGAAAAAAAATCATAAACGTTACTACAAATGCATGTATGGAAAACAAAACTAGATGTGCCATTAGTTTTATTGTAAAAAAGCAACCTCAATTCTCATTTTATGATCATGCTTGCACCAAAGAAATATTCAAGTTTTAGGAAAAAATTTGTTATCATTTTTACCTATCACTATGGGACCAATATGGTTTAAATTGAATATGTAAAAAAATTATGAAAGAATTAATAATAAAATCTAATTAAAAGTTTCAAACTACAAATATATTTATATAATAACTGCTATATATTCGCTACTTAAGTAAATACCAAACATGGAATATCATAACTTTTATCTTATCATCTTCATCATTATGCTTAGCAAATACAACTTTAATTCATCAAACAAAAACAAGACCTAGAAGTAAGAAAAATCAGTTAAAATGACCAATGCTTAATGGAACAAGATCATTATGACTTATACTTTGTTTTGCATAGGTTGGATAATTCATTACATCAAAGGTTATCCATTTCTTCATACATACAAAAAAATAAAGGAAAACAACCAAAAAATGTCTTGGCCTAAGTTTATTAACTCTTAATCTCTCTATCTTTTAAAACTTGTTTTATAAAATTAACATAGGTTTTATTTCATAAATTAACCATTGCTTACTTAATTTTAGCTTATTCCTTAGCAAATATTGCAAAATTCTCCTAAATTTGTGTATTTAATCTTTTTTTGTATGTCATGGAATGAGACATGGAACCAATGTGATATGGCCATGACATGTAGGATTGAAGATGGCCATGTCAACAGGAACCTAATCACAAAGCTGAACCATGAAAAAAACTCACTTTGGATTGAGGCTAAAATCAAATATTCAACACCTTTGATGGCATGGACTCTTGAAGTTGACTTGGAGGTTGACATAAGAAGATCAAATGATGATTAAAGCAATATTCAAACCTTGATGGGGTTATGAGAAAGAATAAAGCTAATTAGGACCATATGTGAATCCACTTAATAAAGTCACATGCTAGATGACAACTGAGCACAAAGGATAAAGTTGCTAAATTTTATTTTTGAAATACTCGACTTCTAGAAGGATTTATGATTTTAAAAATCAAAGTTAAGGTGGATTAATGTGGTGTTCCTATTGGATGGAAAATGAGCATAATGATTTTTAAGAAAGAATGACACTTACCTTCTGCCAGAAAGTTGTCAATGCCTTAAGTTGTTCTCTCATCATTTATCATGACTTTGGGTAAATTTCTATAAAAGAAAGGACAAGCTAAGCTGGACATTGAGTTGCTACTTAAAAAAAAAGGCATTAGTCCACCTAGGCTACTTACATGGATTGCCAAAGAAAGCATAGATGTTACTTTCCTTAGAAAGGGCTTTTTGTCTTAAGTTGGATTAAAGTGTTACCTTTATTTCAATGGCCTTTTGGATAGCCAAAAATGCAACCTTTAAAGCCTCTAGAAACATGACAACTGACTTGACATATGGCAGCAAAAAGAAATTGCATTGGACTTTCCACACAAGCATTACATGGAAAAGAGTATAGTTAAAAATGCTAGGTAAGCTTGTGTGATTTTTCAAGCTTATACTAGACTCTAGAATGCTCTTTATCTAGTTGACTTTTTAAAGGGATGAGATCATGTAATTTAGATCTTTGATTAGTTAAGATATACCCTAAGTTTGAAACCTTATGAGTAGACCTAGAAAGTCTCTTAGAGATTTTTTTTTTCTTTCTATTTTTCTAACCTTCATTTTCACCTCTTTTAAGCAATAATATTACTAACCATGAAATTGGGCATTTATAGGTCTTTTACCTTTGTTTTCCCTTCTTTTTATTAGCCCTTTTCTTTTTTTTATTTTTATTTTACTTTACTTGTCTTAAGCACACTCTTTAATTTGTAGTACTTGTTTCTTTTATTTTGTTAAAGTAATTTCCACCCTTCATTTTGTGTTTCCATTTTTGGTTTTTCAACCTTGTTTTCTTTACTTTCTAGCTTTATTTCTACTTTGTCTAAGCTTATGAATGCTTGAGAAAGATGGTTTTTGGATGCTAGAGTGATAAACATCATCATTAGGCTCCAAATGGCTTGAGTCTCCTTTAGTTCTTCCTTTTCCAACATTTATTTTTGGTTTTTATTTTTTTATTTTTAGATTTTTTTGGTTTATTGAGCTTGATTTTAGGGTTTATTTTCTTATTGTTTTAGTTTATTTTTATGCATCCATCATGTACATATATATGTTATCTTCATGCTTTTAATTTTCTAGCATTTTTATTCTCTTTATTTTTCATTTTATAACTTATTTTAGTTATATAGCTTAATTTTATTTTTGATGCTTTTAAGTTTGATTTTTGGATATTATTGCTTTATGTATTTTTTGTTTGTTTTTAAGTTTATTTTGAAGTATAGCTATTATATTTAGTGTTTCTTTCTTGTTATTTTAGTTTTATTAGCATCTAAACTCATAAGTTCTTATTTTAGTTCATTTTCTTAACTTTTAGTTTTGTTCAATTATGTTTTTCACTACTTTTTATTTTGTTTTTCTAAATATTTTCCTGTAGATTAATTGTTGTATTTTAAGTTTATTTCGAGTCTTTTAGGCTAGGCTCCCATTTAAAATTGTAAAACTTTGCTGTGATATCACCATTTTTACCTAGTATGAGTTTGAGTCCCTTTATAAAGCTTGGGATCGATACAAGGATCTACTTATAAGGTATTCTTATTATGGCTTACCCAAATGGCTTTAAATTCAAATCTTTTATAATGTACTCTTAGAAAACACTAAGACAATCATTGATGTTGTTGTCGATAGAGTACTTATTGAAAAATCTACTAATGATGCTTATGAGCAAGTTGAAGACATGGCAGCCAACCATTATTAGTGATTGTTAGAAATGCAAAATCTTAAGAAGGCTACTAAAGTTACAAATTAGATGCCTTTCCTTCTATAACTACTCAAATAGTTAACTTAGCTAAAAAAAATTAAAGGCATTCGGATGTAATTCTAATTCTACTTTAACTCTTACTTACAACCTTATCCAATCAATACAAAGCCCATTATTCAGCTGTGATATGTGTAGAAGTAGTCACTTCATAGATTATTATCCCATTAGGTTAGAGTTGATTCATTCTATTGCTTAACCTAGTAGACAACAAAACAACCTTTACTTTAACATATACAATCTTCACTAGAAAAATCTCCTAAACTTTTTATGGTAAAACAATCATAAGCAACCATGTAGTTCTAAACCACCATACTCTCTTAGTTTTTCTCAACTTGCAATTCTATATTAACAACCACTTTGCTCTCAAGAGAAGAAATTTTCCTTTGAAGACATGTTCTCTTTTATTTTCCAAAACCAAAACATACTAGTAATCGAGCCAACTTCATTCAATGGTGGTTTGCCACATTTCAAAGTCAAGCAATTATCATAAAAACCTAAAGGTAAAAACAAGACAATTAGCTTGTTATGTCAATTGTCGTCTGCAAGGTATCTTTCCAAACAACACTAAAATTAACCTAAAAAGGGAAGGTAAAGCGCATTGGAAGGTAATTTACCTTAAAAGTGATAAAAAAAATGCCTAATAACCTTGATAAGCCTACCTCTATAACTATACCCATAAAGTTTATTATAGTAAAGGAAAGAGCAAAGAGAGATGAGGTAAAGGTAAAGAACAAGAAAATGTGAAGGATTCTTTAGCTCACTAAAACTTAGATTTATGGTTCAACTAAGCTTATTACTAGCAAGTTTGATTTTTGTAGGTGAAGCATCCTATTTCCTTAATGGTTCTAATAGCAACAAAAATTCAATTAGCAATTTTTTAAATTTTTAGAGATTTTCAAGAAACTACACATTAGTGTCCCCTTTACTAATGCCTTAAAACAAAAGCCCAGCTATGCTAGATTCATAAAAAAAAATCATCTCTAAAAAGCATAAGTTGGTTGACTATCAAATTATGGTACTTAATGAGGAATGTAGTGCCATCATTCAAAGTAAAATTTTGCCTAAGCTTAAAAACTGAAGGTGCTTTATTATTCCTTACACCATATAAAGACTATTATTTGATAAAGCACATTGTGATTTAAAAGCTAATATCAATCTTATGCCTTTAATAATTTTTGGATAGCTTGGCTTAAGTGAGACTAAACCTAACAATTTCACTCTTTAGATGTTGACAAGTTTCTTAAGTATTCGAAAGGGAGTTTTGGAGGATATTATGGTTACAGTTGATAAATTTTATCTCTCAATTGATTTTGTAGTTCTAAAAATGGAAGAGAATACTAAAATTCCTATCATTTTTAGGAATTACACTATTGTTTACTTAATTTTAGCTTTTTCTAAGCAAAATTACAAAATTCTCTTAAATTTATGTACTTTATCTTTTATGCAGGTCATGCAAAGAAACATGAAATAAAAATGATATGGCAATGACATATAGGATTGAAGATGACCATGTTAATAAGAATCTCATCACAGATACGAATTATAAAAGAGACTTACTTTGAATTGTAGTCAAAATCAAGCATTCAACACCGTTAATGGCATGGACTTTTGAAGTTAACTTAGAGGTTAATATAAGTTGATTAAATGATATGATTTAAGCCATATTCAAAACTTGATTGGGTTATGAGAAAGAATAGAGCTGATTATGAAGCCATTTGGTGAAGCCAAATACACTAGATGATAATTGAACATAAAAAATAAGGCTACTGAATTTTGCTATTAAAATACTTAGCATCTAGAAAGATTTATGGAGCTAAAAATCATAACTAAGATGGATTAAAATGGCACTTCTATTGGATGAAAAATGAGCATAATGATCTTTAAAAAATAAATATTTTTACCTTATACAAGGAAGCTGTCATTTTCTTATTATCACGTTTTGGGCAAAACTTTGTAAAAGAAAAGACAAACAGAGCTAGACATTGAGTTGGTGCTTCAAAGAGAAGGCATTGGCTTACTTAGGCAATTCATATAGGTAGCCAAAGAGAGTATGGATGCTACCTTCTTTAGATAGGCTGAATTTGTTCTAAACTAGATTAAGGTGTTACCTTCATTTGAATTGACCATTTAAATAGCCAAAAATGCAACCTTTAAAGCCTTTAGAAGCATGAAAGCTCACCTTACACATGGTAGTGAGAAGACACCTTAGTAGTATCCAAGCAAGCATCACATACAAGAGAGTCTAGTTAGAAATGCCAAGTCAACATGTTTGATTTTTCAAACTTTTAAAAAACTCTAAAATGTTCATTGTCTGATTAATTTTTTGGAAGGCTAAGATCATGCAATCTAGACCCTTGATTGGTTGAGAAACACCCCAAGTTTAAAATTTTAAGAGTGAACCTAGAGAGCTTTTTAGGATTTTTTTTTTCATTTTTTTTAGCTTTCATTTCTACCCCTTTTAGGCAGCAATGTTACTCACCTTGAAACAAGCATTTAAGGGCCTTTTTGTTTTGTTTTTCTTTTTTTTTATTAATTATTTCTTGTTTTGTGTTAAGTAAATTTTTTAATTTTTAGCACTTATTTTTTCATTTTGTTAGTGCAATTTTTAACCTTTATTTTTTATTTTTTTATCAGTTATTTCTTGTTCTTATTTTACTTAACTTATGTTAAACACACTCTTTAATTTTTAGCACTTATTTTTTTATTTTGTTAATATAATTTCTAGCCTTTATTTTTTGTTTTGTTTTTCAGGATTGTTTTCTTTACTTTTTAGCTTTATTTCTCCTTTGTTTATGCTTATGACTACTTAAAAAATGGTGGTTTTCAAATACTAGATTGATAAATATCATCATTGGACTGCAAAATGGCTTGACTTTCCTTTGATTTTTCATTTTTTTAACATTTATTTTTATTTTTATTTTTTGTTTCCAAATTTTGTTTCAATTTATTTAGCTTGATTTCTGGGTTTATTTTCATACATTTTCATCATGTATATATGTTATATTTCATGCCTTTAATTTTTAAGTATTTTTATTCTTTTTATTTTTCATCTTATAACTTGTTTTAGTTATGTAGCTTAATTCTATTTTTGATGCTTTTATGTTGGGTTTTTAGATATTATTGCTTGTGTTTTTTTTTTGTTTTTTTTTATTTTGAAATAGAGCTTTTATATTTAGTGTTTCTTTTTTTCTTTTTTAGTTTTATTAAATCTAAACTCATAGATTTTTATTTGAATTCATTTTCTTAGCTTGATCTTCAATTCTATTTTTCACTGCTTTCTATTTGGTTGTTCCATATATTTTTGTATAGGTTAATTATTGTATTTTAGGTATATTTTAAGTTCATTAGGTTAGGTTTAATGTTTCCTTATATTTCTTTTATGTTAGGTTAGTATTTTAGTTAATAGGTTATGTAAATATTTTAATTTTTTTCTTACATTTTTATTATTTGTTTTAGTTATGTTTTTGGTATTTTCAACCTTCAAATTTTCTTTTTCTACTTTATCAGGCCATGGTTAAGTTATTTCTCAAATCATATAATTTAGGGTTTATGTTTAAGTTATTATCTATTTAATTTGCTAAATGTTTGTAAATATTTTTACATGTTCTTTGTTTATTTTTCTTTCGATTGTTATGCATGGTGTAGGTTAGTTTTAAATTTTGTTTCTTGTCTAATTTATTATGATTTGAGTCATTTAAATGATAAAATCATGCTTAAAATATATCACGCATGATAGTTTAGGTTAGTTTACCATATGTTTACTAATTTTTCCTTTGTTAATTTATTAGGTTTTAATTTATTGTTTTCTAGATTAGCTTCTAGCCTTTTTCATGTTTGATTTGATTTATATTTTATTCCTTTTAGATGTTATAATAAATATGCTTAACTATGTATGTTAATGTAAAAATTAGTTTAGTTTAATTTTCTTATTGCATTACTTATTCCTTTTCTATATTTAGTTGTTTAAAATATGTAGGTTTATGTTAGTTTAATTTTGTATTAATTTACATGTAGTTCATAGTTTAAAGTTAGGTATCATTTAGAGTTAATTTAGGGTTTAGTAATTTTTCATTTTTAGAAACTTTTGTTTATAGTAACTTTCCTTTTTTAGCTACTTTTCAATTTTTAGTAAATTTTTAATTAAATGTTAATTTTCTTAATTTATTAATTAATTAGGTTTAATTATTTGGTACTTTTAGGTTTAATTTTAGGTCTAATCCATGCAGGTAAATTAGTAAATTTCTTCATTTTTCATTACAACTAAATATATCTTAAGTTAGAAATCCAATCCTTGTGGAGATGATCATTTGAATATTTTCTATCTATATTACTTATATGGCTCTACAGTTGTGATAACTGTAACATTCTACCTTTAAGGTTTTTTCACAACGAATTCAATAGAACACAAACAACAATTAAGATGCAAACCACACAAAGAACCATCTCACAAAAGCCAAATCTTGGCTTGGTTGATATAGCTTTCAATAAAAATTAAGGAGTAACAAGCATGATAGCTTTTTTTGAAAATTATATGCAACTCATAATCATCATCAAAAATAAAATAAACCATGACACCATCACCATTGTTCAAATTACAATCTCATCTACGTAATTCTACCTTTTCCCTTTGTAGCTACATCAGATGCAAAAACATCAGCACATCTCACTTTACCACTATATCTATTAATAACTTAATTAATATTCAAATATAAAATATGACCTGGACATGTCATGTGTCTACTAGCTTCTAATCTCTTTAACTTTTTAAGTCTAAATAAAAGTAAAATCAAAATACAAAATAAAAAAGCAACAACCACCATTAATTACCATTATAGTAATCAAGATTAAAATATGTACAGAATCAAAATTTAGAAAAATCATCATTTAAACATTTACCTCTTTTAGCTACTAATTAGCCTAATAAGATTAGAAATTAAACTTTAAAAAGTACATGCAAATAAATTTTATTTACTTCATCAACTTTTTGTTTCTATAATCAATGTAAAAGTTTCAACAATATTTGCATATTTCTCTTTACTTCTTATTGTGCCATTTTTTTTATTCTTCTATGCAATGAAATACAAAAGACATTTAATTCTTTAATTGAAACTTTATAACTATGTTTCCATAACACAAAAGCAATCAATTTTAGTTAAAAAAGGCTTAAATATAAGTAATTAAGAGATCACCTGCTATCGGTCCATATGAAAAAAAAATATTTAATGCCATGCTTAGTTGATAGAAATAGGTGGCAATAAATAATATATTAAAAATTATTATTTATAAAATTCACTATTAACTATTATAAACTCTTGACTTCAAAATTTAAAACAAATTTTACATTATCATTTTAGAAATCCTTTATTAGAAACAAAATCAGTTTTACTTATTAAAAATGAAAACATAAAAGAAAAGAAAAAAGTGATTATTAATAATAGTAAAATTTCACATTTAAAGTAAAATTTGACTTTTGTATATCATTTTAGACAATATCACAAAATACCTACTAATAGAGGTAATGGCAATATGTATTATATAATATTCGAAAGAAAAATGTAAAGACTTAGAGGTAAGGCAAATAAGCTAAAAAAAATTTTTTCTACATTCAAAGAATATGTATATTGAACTCCCAAAGGTTTTTCATTAATTTTGCTTTCATCATAAATAAGCATTCCAATCTTGACCTAATAACTTATGAAATTATTATAAATTTGAATCATAACACGGTTAATTTAATTAGTCATCATTTTTATATCATATTATCCCAGTAAACTCATTGACAAAAAAAAATCATATATAAAAGAGTTTTTTTTTATGGGAAAAACATATCTCACTGTAGTTATTGTATCCAATTTTCACAATAACCTATACTTGCATAGAAAAATAAGCTATTATATCATTCTTGATTTTCACATGTCTTCCTTTATAAACATTGACATAATGATAGATCATAAGAGAAAAGAAGAAAAAATGTTACCCTAAAGATACAAAATATATAATTAATAGCAACTTGGATTTAAAGCACTTAACGTATTGTATGAATTATCAAAAAGTAAGAGTTTAAGGTGTAGTTCTAATACATCTAAAAATTAAGAAAAATAAAAAATTGATATAAAAAAAAGTAAAAGATACTAACTCCTATATAATAAAAGAAAAAAAAACATACTTAAGCATAAAAATATCATAATTAATACTCATTTTAAAAATATTTTGTTATTGATGGCACTTATAATTTGTAAGAGTGATCTAACCATTACATTAAAACTTTCTTTTAAGTGATATAGTTAATATATAAAAAATCATATTCAAAGCTCATCTTTAAAACATTTTATTATTGATATTGCTTATGGTTAGTTTGTGAGAATGAGAATGATTACATTAAAAAGTGATTATTTCTTACCAAATTTGACTTCAAGTTTGGTTCTAAACAGCATAGATCCAAAACTCAATCTATTATGCACAACTCTAATACTAATAGAGAAACTATAAAAAAAACTTAATTCAACTAACATCTTATTTGAGCACTAAACTAAACAAAATGTGTTTTAAACTTAACTTGATAAACAACTTGAGTGGACCTCTCCATCAATGTACCATAAATTAAAAAGCAAAAACTATGTTTGCTAATTTAATTTAATTATTTTTTTAGATTAAGTTTCAAAATAATGGAGTCTTTTGTTTTTAATTGTGGATAGAGAAATTTTAAACAAATACATGTTAATTTCAATAAAAAAGTTAACATCATCTATTCATGTCAATTGTCAAATATATATAATGCAAAATTTATAAACATAGAATCATACAATATAAAGGATTTTCAATAAGCATTTTGATAAACATATTTATCCATAAAACATTAATAAACACAAAGTAACCAAAATGGTACTCAAGCTTTTAAAAGTTTATACTTTCACTTTCAACTTGATGTAAATATAAAAGCATACTATAAACAAATAAATGTCTTGGTCTCCTAACGAAAAGAGCAAAAAATTTTTGTTGAAAAATCTTCAACATCTCCTCAATTAAAAATATAGAGTTTTCTCCTTTATATGATCAAATTTGCTTTAAAAATAATAATTAAAAGCTTTATATTTATATGTATCTCACTTTAATCTTGATTTTGTTTTGTATTTTTTTTTTTAAGTTGAAAGAAATTTTGTTAATATAATCCAATTTCAAAAAATTTTTTTAAGGAAAAACTATTAAAGCTCAACACTAACAATTAAAACCCATATCTCGTATACCATGTTGATACCATGTTGATGTCTAATATTAGGCTTCTAACATAAAATAAATCATAAAGCATGCCATGTCCCATCTAAAAAACATCATGAGGCATTTTGACAAACATGTTTTATGCACAAAGTTCCTATATATAGACAAAACCAAGAAACTTATCAATTACAACCCAAATTATAAGAATATCTTGCAAAAAATTTAAATAGTTGCTAAGTTATAATAGCAATAAAAAAACATAAATTCTTGAAATTCATGAACCAAAGTTTATATTAAAGTATTTAAAGCCAACGTGTAAATTCTTGTCATGTGTTAAAGTGATTATTAACTTTTGGTCACACAAACTAAATAAGGTCAATGGAGAATTGATTAAAATTACTTGTTTCTACAATTTAAGGTAAACCTAGCTATTTGTGTATTTGTGTTATGTAATATTTTGAAATTTATATATTTGTATTGTATTTTACATGAAAATTAACTGTTATAATTCATGTTGACACATAAATATGAAATACATTTTTTTTTTGCTAAACCTATATATAGTTATTGCTAAAATTTTAAATTTTATCACCTTCATGCCTTTTTTCATAACTTGTTTGTATTGTATTATTGTGTTATATTTTAAATTGCCAACCTAATTTAAGATGTAAAAGTGGTGACTAATAAAAATCATTTCATCTTCAACAAATCCTTTCACTACCATTCCATTATAAACACTAGTTCCACTTGATTTCAACTATAATAATAATAATAATAATAATAATAATAAGTTTACACATGTTTATTTAAAATGAAAATAAGACAACATATCTCTTTAGCCTTTTGTCATTGGTCGAATGAAATTTTAAATTATTCAAAATCATGCTACCAAATAAATAAATGTATTATCATAAGTTATCATAATTTATTATGTAAAAATTAATTATTATATACCAACGTGACAATTTTTTTTTGTTTGAACAAAATTTAATATATATGAAAAAAGGTATCTTAACAATGAAAAAGTTAAAACCAAAATACAATTGAAAAATTTACATGCAACAAAAATGAAAAATGATATAAAAAAAATCAAAACTTTAAATAACTAAATGTAATAAAGCATCCATGCCAACAAAAAGCTCCACATTTTATTAAGTAGATATTTAAATTAAGTTATATAATGATGCATGATAAAAGAATGTAACACAAATAAATACATCATATGCACCGATAATGGTACTTGACAGGTACTATAACAATAAAATAATTTAAGAACTACAAATCAATATAAGGAAAAATAAAATTTCAAAAGCATTTATTACCTTCTTGATTATCTCCATCATGATAGATTTGAATTTAAAATTTTAACCTTTCACTTTGGTAAGTTTGTTTATTTAAACCTTGTAAGTGCAATGATGATATATGAGATAAATAATGTAATAATAAGAAAATTTAAATATTAAAATTTAATATTAGGAAAAACAAATTCTAAAAGCAACAATTTATGAGAAGAAATAGAGAATAAAAAAAATACCCAAATTCTTTATTTATGCTAGTAATAGTAACAATTGTAGCATTTTTTCCACCATATATCTTGTTAAAATTCTCTTCTTTCCACTTATATAAGTGAAACTTGACTATTAATAAATTTAACTACAACAAAATCTGTAACAACAAATTCAATTAACAAAACGAGTACATCAAACATACATTAAAGAAATTAAGAGTTATGAAAATAAAAAGAGGAAGAAAACAACAATATTTTTTTTATTCACATTACTTCTAAATATTAAAAGGCTAATTAAATGCACAATATGACTTATTTCAAGAATTTCAAAATTTACAATGAAATTTAAAATTCTAAAATATATGCTTAAAAGCAAAATGAACTCAAAATTTAAACTACTTGACCACAAAAGTTTCTTCATTAACTAAGCTAATGTACATGTTAAAGTTATTAATAAAGAAAATTTATGAATTTTTTATCATTTTCTTTTTCGCATAATGTTTATATATATATATATATACATAAAAAGAAACTTTTCATTTATGCACTTAATATAAAGCAAAAAACCTTAAAAGAAAGTGATAGCGAAGCTGTTAAAATAAAACATCTCAAATCAAATTATATGCAACCATTAATATTTACAATGATATCTTTCATTTGACATTTAAAATATGAAATCCATATCATTTAAACTATAAATTTCAAACTACATAAAAGCACTTGTAAAATGAACATGCCATTAAAAATTTAGTTTAAAAAACATTTTCAAACCTTAGTTATATTCATTTCCTTTTGAAAAAAATTAACATCAAATTTCAAATAAAAAAAAATATATAATGTAAAAATATGTGACATATTACACTTTAAAAAGCTTAATTGACCAAACTTACCTACACTAATAGAATTTCTCTTTTGAGATTGTGATTAGAAATAAAAAATAATAACGTTTTATTTAAATCCTATCTTTTAAATTATAAATAAAGTTCAAAGCCCCATCTCATCCATTTTTTTCCTTAGTTTTTTTTCTAATCAATAATACATAAAACAATGCACTTTGAATAAAATAAAATAAAAAGGAGCAAAAGTGGATGCTCCATGTGTAATCTATTTAGCCTAAAAAACTTAAAAACTTTTAAAGTATGGATATGAAAGCACACTATACTGCCAAAAAAAAGACAACACTTAGGCATTCAATCCATTCATAGTAGATAGTTCATTAATCCATTTTGCTTATGAGTAATTCATCAGCAGTATGTCATATTACATTATTGAAGAAAGTCTAAGTTTGAAATTGGATTAATTTAAATTTGATCTTAACAACACTAATATCAATGTATTGAGATAGATTATAGTTGTTGCATCATAAGATCTTATAAATTCAAAATTTTGTTAGTTTTATTTATTGTTTTAGATTTTTACAATTGATGAGTGTATGTAAATGTTTAATTAAAAATTGTGATTACAATAATTAAGTTTCAAAACTTTGTTTTTATCATTAATAGAAAAGACAGGTCAGAGAATATAAAATAATAACTATCAATTAGCACATAAAATATGATGGATTAGATAAAATAACAAACCTTTGAAACAATAGATAGCAGGTAAATTGATTAGATGAATCTATAACAAAAGTATGATTAGATAAAAAAACAAACCTTAGAACATAATAAATAATAAGTACATTGATTAGATGAATCTATAACAAAAGTACAATAGTTTATAAGTCTCATATTAAAAGCCCATTAGTATTTTAGTTAGAATATGGTAAAAGATTATAGCTCAACCAAAAATAAAATTTGATAAATAGTATAATTAATCAATAATGCAATAACTAAAGAAAGATAACAATAAATCAATAAAAAAAGTTCATATGTTAGAGTCAAATAAAGGAGCTAAAAAAGTAAGGGACAAGTAGAAAACTTGACACAACCTAAGTAGCATGAAAGTCTCCCTCATTTTGCTAAGTTTATGAAAGAAAAATAAATAAAATTAATCCCTCACCTAAGTAACTAAACTTAATGCAAAAAATAAATTGACAATGAATCTATAAAAAAATATTTAGTCATTTCAAAGTATTTTATTAATTTATAATTAATGACCAACGCACCACAAAAATTTTACCTAAAAAAATTGTTGTATTACTTGTAAAATAACAACTATAAGAATGTGAAAAGCAAAAAATTAATATTTGAAGATTAAAATTTTCTTTAAATTGAAAAAGTCACGTATTGAATGAAATGTTAACATAAAATAAAAATAGAAACAACAACAAAATGTTGGAAAAAATATATATGAAATTTTATGGAAAGAAAATTCTAGCTTATTGTCTCACATTCTTATATATTTTCACCCTCAATCTCTTTATGTCTCTCACTCCCCAAATTTTCTTCTCTTTACCAATATCCCTCATTTTCTCTTTTTTTTTTTGAAATTTTTATCCATTTATTTATTTTTTATAAAAAACATATTGAACCCTTCATTTAGGCTTACTTTCTTTTTCCTATTCTCTCTCCATTTCTTTCCTTTTCATTCATTCTTTTTCTAAACAATCATTGGACTTTCTTATCCTCTTCAACTTTACCCAATTTTCTTTATTTTCTTTTAAATTTTCTCATAAAAATTTACCTATTTTCCTATATTTCCAAATTCTTTCATATTTTTAACATTTTTATAACCCATAGAAAATGATAAGATATAATGAAAATTTTCTTCGTATTTCAAAAAACTTAGATTCTTTAAGAATAAAAGTTATATAAAACTATATAAATAATATATATAACTATATATAGTTTATAGTAAAGGAATAAAGAAAAAGGTAGAAAAAATGAATCATTTTTTTGTAAACATCATTATCATTGAAAATGATCTCAATATAAGCAGGTCTAGCCAAAAGCCATCCATTTCATTTTGTTTCGATTTCGATTTCTTTTTCTCTTTTCTCTTTTTTCTCTCTTCACCCTATCCTTTCATCATTTTTTTTGTGTTTTTTTAATTTCAATGAAAAATAATTTGGTAGGGTGACATTGGTATTGGTATGTGGGAGGCTAAGTAAGTGAGTGTGATAAGGATGTTGAATTTTTTCACATAAGAAAGAAGGATATTAGGAGAAGAGGAAAAGAAAAAAAAGAGAAAGAAAAAGAAAAAAAAAAGAGCTTAACAGAGGAGTATCACCTATCAGCAAAATGAGTAAAATTAATAAACAGATGTAAGATGAAAAGTTCTACATGCAATCATGTTTTTTTCTTGTCAAAAAATGTTACTTTTTCATGATAAAAATACTCTTGAAGTGAAATACTTAATGAATTTTATTAAAATTATTTTTTTAATCATTTAATACTTTCGTATAACCATTTAATATCTAAAAATTTTAGTATTTCAAAAAGTATATCCAATTATTTTACTTTATTGAATTTTTATTTTTGCAATGGTAAGCACCTTTACAAATGCATTTTTAAAAAGATAATAAAACCAACTTGATATACATATCAAAAAATAAAATAACTAAATTGAATATGTATATTTTGGAGAGCTTTTCTCAATTTTTACTGATAATGTGTTAATCTAAAAACCTATAGTACAAAAATTTTAAATATATATATATATAAACCACATTTCCTTGAGAAGACGTAATCTTTTAATGCAGTAAACTACTTTTTATAAAGAAAACATAGTCTATACTTTTTTAAGTTTTGAATATTTTAAAATTTTTATTATTTACATTGTAACTTAAAATATTAAAATAAGTTTGAATTAAACTTTTTTAAACTTATCTAAATTTTTTTAAGTTAAAATACAAATTTAAAAATATATAAAAATTAAAAAATTTTAAACTATGATATAAACTACATTTCCTCAAGGAAACTTTGTCTATTGCAATATAAATGATTATGTTTCCTCAAGGGAACATAGCACATACCATTGTTTTACTTTTTTTTTTAATTTTTTTAATTTTTAAATTTTTAAAATTTTAAATTTTAAATTTTTTGGTATTTTAATTTTAAAAAATTTAGATTAATTTTAATTAAATTTTTTTAAAATTATTTGAATTTTTAAAGTTAAAATATAAATAATAAAAAATTAATATTATTTAAAAATTAAAAAATGATATAAACTACATGTAAAAAAAAAAAGTTTAAGGAAAACATAATCTATTACATTATAACAGGCTATGTTTCCTCAAGAAAACGTAATCTATATTAGTTTTTAATTTTTTGAAATATTTTAATTTTTTTATTAGTTACATTTTAGCTTTTAAAAAAAACTCAAATTAGTTTCAATTAATTTTTTTAATTTATTTGAATTTTTAAATTAAACTTATTTGAAGTTCTATATGTGTATTCATCTAAATCACACGAAAATATCCATATCCATCAACATTTAAAATCCCATGAAAATACATTTTCGTGTGGTTTCAAATACGAATGATATTCGCATCCATTTGCACCTTAAACCTAAATGGAAATGCGTTTTCAATTATCTAAAAAACACAGAAATTTCAACCACAAATAAGTTAGTTTTGATTCAAATATTCCAAGAAATGATCTCAACCTTGTCTTGATATCCTACTAGCCACAAATCTATTAGTTTTGAATTTCGTTGGTTTAGTGATGAAGAGAGAGAGAGAGAGAGAGAGAGAGAGATATTATGATTAAAGAGGCTTTTGGGTGCTAAGAGTGTGAAGGTAAATGTTGTTATGAAGAAATTGGTTACGGTGCACAAAAGTATTCAAAATACAAGTGCATTTAGTAAGTGCATGTAAAGAGAAAAAAGAAGGTTGTATATAGAATTTCCTCTGAGTTATTAGCTAAAGTGTCTTAGTTGTTTATTAAAAATAATCACATCAACATTTATTTTATAAAGTAAAATTTATACATTGATAGTGTTCAATGACAAATTTAATAATATGTAAAAATAATTATTAAAAATATTGTTTGTAATCTAAGTTCATTCATACTTATTTAACGATGAAAAATTCTATCAAAATGTTTAATAAAAATACATATATAAAAAGTATATCAATATTTATTAAATTGTTTTAATTTTGTACACTTAATTTATGTAGTAAGACATTTCATTTGGATTTTCAATTTTAATTTTTATGTGATCATTTTTAATAAGGACCTTCATGAACTTTATATAAGAAACTCCATCTAAGTTTTGTCTGGTAGCAATTAGATGGATGGAGTTAGGTTGAAAAAACTTAGAACCTTTTGGTTAGTCATTTTGGGTTTGAGTCATGTAAGACTTATGTTATTTTAATTTCTATTTTTCGTATTTGACACTCAAATTATTTTGGTTCAAATTTTTTTCAAATCTAAATTGTTAAGTTTTAAAGTAAAATTATTTTAATTTTGAATAATTTCAAGTTAATTTTTTGAATTATTTGGGCTTGATTTATTTTGAATTCAAGGTGCTGTGACATTTTAAGATTGGAAAGTGCATGTCTACTTGACGATGGGGAATGAAAAAAACGGGAGGAAGGGGCTTAAAAAGGCACTTTCAATAAAAAATCAAAACAAGGATTCGCCATCAATTTCTTTTAGGGTATGATTAACCACAAAATATTTTTTATCCTTTTTGATAAAATATTTAAAAGATTTAAAGGTTTTATAAAAAGAACAAATTGAGGTCTACGAAATTAGATTTAGGATTTGAAAGTCAGTTACACGTGAATAAGGATTAGCACTTCTACAACATTTGTTAAAGATGGTACCAATTAATTACATATTATTCTTAGACTTTGGTTAAAATGGTCCCATTTTAGTGTTTAGGAATTAATTTCTTTCTTTTTTTCATTAATTCATCCCAAAAATTTGATTTTTTTTTCTTTTTGAAAACAAAACATTTTATTTTTTGGATCAAAGTGAAAACTTTTTAAGTATCAAGACATTTTTTTTTACTCTCTTATATTTATTTAGAGCTTTGAAAATATCTCTAACTTAAGGTTTTTTAAATTGGCTTACAAAATTAAGATAACATCTTACATTAATAATAATCTCTAAGAGTTTCCTTTATATTTAGGCTAAATCTAGATAATTATATTTACTTGAGATATTATCTTATTTAAAAATATTTTCATTTGAAAATATATTTTTGAAAACGTATGCATGGTGTGCATGAACATAATAAAAATAAATGAATTCATGAATGACATAATATGAATGCATCACAATTTAACAATGCATATGACAAAATAAAAAATGAAATGCAAATGCACGAATGGAGTCAAGGATTGGTTTTAGGGTTTGGGGTTTGGTTTGGGTTTAAGGTTAAGGATTTAGGATTTAGAGTTTAGGTTTAGGTTTAAGGTTTCATGGTTGGTTTAAGGTTTGGAAGGTTTAGGGTTTTATGGTTGGTTTAGGGTTTTATGATAAATGTATGTGATGAAAACAAATAACAAAAATACCATTGGTAAAAATGTAAATATTGATGCATGTGACAAATAAAAAAAATACCATTGGTAAAATTGTAAATACTGATACATGAAAAATACATCACTAAGGAATAAACTAATTATAAATCTAGGCATTTTGAAACTATATTACAAACTAAATGTGAATGTGAAAATATGATGTAAATGGATCATACATTAAAGTTTTTAAATTTTCAAAACATGTTCCACCTTTTTTTTTTGTCTTTTGAAAATTCATGCAAACAAATACAAAAATTACCAAACAAGCTATCAAAACAACTTTTTATTCATACAAACTACATAAAAAAGAAATTGAAAACTTGATGAATAAAGCAAATACACAAATAATTAAGGATGACCCAAACAACATCTAGCCATAAAGATAAAAAAAAAAATTCAACTTTAGCATGGGAGGCTTGGTTGAATGCTTCCATGGCCTCCCCTTATCATTCATTCATTTGTTTAAACTCAAACATGCATTAGACATTAAGATATTCATCATATAAAAGCATTTCTACCATAAGAGGAATTCCATCAAATGCTTAGCAAACTATAATAGTAAGGAAGTGATAAAAACAAGACCATGAACAAGTAAGCTAATAATTTAAACATCATAAATATTATTTAAAAGCAAGTATATTAGCAAAAAGAAACAAAAAGAGGTTCAACCATGGTGCAATGGAGGTTGGCTAAACCTTTAAATGGAGTTAATGGTGGAGTTTTCTTTGCTTTCTTTGATCTCTTATCTCAAATCAAACTATGGATTAGTTATTTGAGATTTTGGATCCAAGTTGAGACTAGTAACACAAACCATAATGAATTTTTTTAAGAAAAATAGAAAAATGAGAACCAACATGAAAATGCAATGATATTTCATGAAAACGCAAGAAATGCAAAATAGAAATTAGCAAAATTATACCTCAAAGCTAACAAACTTCAAAGATTTTTTTTCTTTCCTTTTTCCTCTGGTTTTTTCATGTTTCCAACCCTCATCACCTTAAAACCATGAATTCCCCAACTCTAATGAAAGGAAAAAAAATATCTCATGTAATTGAATATTAGCCATTGATCAAAACTTCATCTAATGATAAAAAATTCTCCATTATTTTCTTTGCAAGGAGCCCAATTTCATCATTGGATCCAACCTTTCAAGATCATCCTATGGTTAGGAATGCTCACCACCAAAGATTGGATTTTTAATGCTTCTAGAACCGTGTGACAAGACCAATTTAGTCCCCATTAGAAAGTTTTCGGTTTCTAGGTCATTTTCTTAGAAAACAATGTTTCCTACTTTATTTTTGTAATTTTAAAGTACCAAAAATCATGTAATTATGTGAAATTAAAATCTTAGTTTTCATTAAAATTCGATCTCGGGAATGTCAAATTATGAAATTATCGCTAATGGGTATTTTGGTAATTTCATACATCCAGAAGTGCTACCAAGGTTTTTAAAGCACCAAAAATCATCAAATAATTTAAAATCATGATCTGGAATGTTTCACGAAAAAATGGATTTTAGAAAGGTCAAATTAAAAAAGTACTCCTAAAGAGTATTTTAGTGATTTCATACCTTCTGATGTATAATCACGGTTTTTAATACATTAAAAATAATCAAATAATATTAAATCATGATGTGGAGCTTTTTGTAGAAGAAATTTCAATCTCAGGAAGGTTAATTGATGAAAATAGCCCTAAAAATATTTTAATAATTTCACCACTCTCAATGTGCGATGGAGGTTTTTTATGCACAAAAAATCATTAAATAATATCAAATCATATTCTGGAAGTTTTCCCCAAAATTCAACTTCGAGAAAACCAAATTATGAAAATGCTCTTAAAGAACATTTCAAAAATTTTACCCTTCTCGAAATGTAATCAAAGTTTTCAACGCTCTAAAATCACAAATATCAATCCCAAGGTTGATTAATCCTATGTGGTTATGAATTTTGAAAACTTGACCTGAATTTAATCTAATTTGACTAATTTGATTGATTTTTACTAAATTTGACTTTATTTGACCAAATTTGATCAAGTTTGACCTTGGACATTTGGGTCAAATTGGTTCAAAATTTAAGTTTAAAAACTTGTCAAAATTAAAGAAATGCTAGATATAAACTCGATCAATTTTAAGAACTTTACAAATGACTAAATTTTGCCTAAACAAAGTTAGGTGTTTACACAAGTTAATTTCGTTTTGGATCTAATAAGATTCGAATGACTTGGGCTGACATTTTGAGTTTGAGCTAGCTTTGATAACTATACTAGTAATAATTGTGTCAATTTTTTTTTCATTTTTTTTGCCAAAAAATTGTATTTTAAAAAAAATATTTTTCATCTAATAGCTAATATTTATGTGTTTATATTTGATATATTATTAATATATAGATATTATATATTGTTAGTAAAAAATACAATGATAACTCATAAAAAATTAATTTTAAAATCTTAAAATCTTAAAAAGTAAATACACTTAATTCTAAAAATATATTTAAAATTAATTTATTTTATGATATCATTATATGATTTATTGATGGTGTATAGCATTTATAAGTGACAATGGCCAAATATAAGTCATATATTTATTATATAAAAAATAATGTATTAATTATTTTATATTTCTAAATAATACCTTCATCAATATCAATAAACTTGAAAAGAATCAATAAACACAATTGAGCATTTTACATCTAAAAATACAACTAACCACCAAGGACGATAGTAATAGGCCACTGCGTTTGCCCGTAAAGTTTCTAAAATCTTTTTGTTCTTTTCCTTGTATGTGATATTTTATATTATTAGTATACTTTTATAAAAGGGGTAATTTCTTTTTTTTTTTAAATATAGATTGAAATTATTCATAAATAAAAAGGACAATTTCAGTAAAAGCTTTGAACACAAAGATTACTAGTCTTGTAAGGCACGAAACCTACCCATACTTGATGATGCTAACCCACATCCTAATCAATCTTTGTTAACTTGGTGGCCCTAGGCAAAATGACAACTAATACAAAAAGAAGGAAGATCTACATAATTATAAAAAAAATCATGCCTCCATGCACTATTTCACAAAGTAATATTAGCTTTGTTAATCTCTATGATAGCCGATAGTGAATCACTCTTTATTATAACTAAAACAAAACCATAATCATGTGCTAGTCCAAGTCCAAAATGAATTGCCTTTACCTCAATATGAAGGGGACTTGTTGTAAGTATAATCTAAAATCTATATTTGAATATTAGAACATTAAAAATTATATTACATTCTTGTTTGGATAATCATAATTGATACGTGAAAGTAACATAGTTTTTTAGAGAGATTAAGTGTTCTTTTTCACTCTTCTTTTGCTGGTAGCTCGCAATAAGTAGATGTCATTTCTTAAAAGTGAAAAGGAAAATTTAGTCAATTTTATTAAAACCCTATAAGCCTTTTCATCAAAGGCTTACGGACTAAAGCCTTACACAACTATCAAATCACATTGACTCAATAAGATATGAAAGTCCAGACATAAGTGATCTTTATTAAATTATTTGGGCTTGCATGCATATCTCATATTAGAACTAAATTTATCATCCTATGTTATTAAACTATAAAATACCAATTAATAGTAGCCCATTTATTAAAAACTTTTAACAAATTTTCACTTAGGCAATATTAATTGGATTGTTTGATTTTAAGAAAACTTAATTTAGAAAACGAGACTCATGGGTTATTAACTTTACTTTGATGTGGTTATAGTTTTAAAAAACCATTTAGCCATTGAGATAATATCTCAAATGATCCTATCCAAATAAAACTATTTAATACCGAATTATGGCAGTATTCATGCTCATTATCGACATATGACCAATCCATGATTACAAGTACCAGAGATTTTATCGACCTATGACCAATCCATAACTATGTAACAAGAAAATAACACCCAAATGTGATATCAATGTGTTATTTTGTTGTCAATCCTCTTATTGATTTCTCTAAATTTTTGAGAAATCTCCATGGCATCCAGATATGTCTGTGTCTCCTACTTATCCTTAAGATTACTTAATGGTATCATTTACAAGAATATCCAAGTGACAATATAGTCATACTTAAAAAAGACTCTAAGTTTTAAGATTTGAATGATATAACATGTCAATATAAGCTATGCAAATGTAATAATAAATATATACAAATAACAATTATGATAAATGTAAAAAATAGTTATGTCCACTTAACTTTATGGTACCTCATAATCCTATTCATCACAAACTATAGCTTATAGGTAATTATCAATAGCATGTGATACATTTAACAAAATAAAAAAACCTCAAAAATAATGGTTTCAAAATTAAAATTTATAATACTTCTATTGCCATAATCAATCCAAAACCTTAATAGGATATATTTTCCATACCTAAAGATATTCATATTATGAAATGGATAATACCATAATCCTTACACAAAGAAAATATGCCATTATATAATCAAATCACAATGATTTCCCACTGATCCAGTGAATTACAAATGTGCTCCATTTAGATTTTGAATAATAAATAAAAAGCACAACAATAAATAAAGTCCTAAAAAAATTATGTATTGTTTGCCATTATGCCAAAAATGATAACAACTATTATTCTTGCACTTCCATGATGTCACTTTGCAAAATTACTAACATATTACAAACAAAATTCTCATATTCATATGTTCATACAATTTAAAATTCTTGATGTTTCAAAATGAGATCAATTTTCAATAAATTTGAAATTTATTGAACCATCGATTTTTTTTTTATTAAAATATGCCTAAACTAATAGCCTATGAATTCTCATTGACCTTAACAATATAATATCTCCAAAACAATAACTTTAGGGCATTTATGAATCCTTACTACTTTAAAAAAATATGCAAAAAAACTTCCAGTGATTTTTACTTGCTTTAAAAAGAATAGTTTTATTTTTTTACTTAATAAAATACAACATAATCAAAACCTTTATACTATTCTTCTTGATAACTTTTAAGATTGAACTCAATATATTGTGCAAACCAAATCTTTTTGTAAAAAATATTTAGTTTAGAAAAATACATAGTATTAATCAAAATAAAATTTGGAGAAAAATATAAAAAAGTAATTGAACCAATAAAAAACAAAATAAATAGTTTACTTATTTGAACAAAATTACTTCCTCAATACTCTCACATATTTGATAACAGTAAAACAACATTCTCTTCTTCATGTTCAAGTTACATAAAAGAAAAACATTCAATTTCCTTTAAAATAAATTGTCAAAAAGTGATAATAATATGTCCCTTATATTTAATAACTATTGGGTTTGATAATATTAGCTAAGGTAATCAAATCAATATTTTAATTAAAAGATACATAACTAAAATAAGAATTTGTGAAAATGAAATTATATTTCAATAGCTTTCAATTTTACTTAAAACAAATTTGGATATGCTAACATATCCAAAACTTTTTTGTGTGAGAGCTAATCATCTTGGCTATCATAAGGCACCATACAGCAAATATATATCCTAGATATGAAAAATTAAAATGATTAACAATTTATGTATTTACTATCTTGTAAACACCCATTACTTATTATTCATGGCAGGCACTAACTTATGATGACAATTATATATGTAAACTAAAATTGAGTACAAAGGTCAATCAAGGATACAAACAGATAAGACTTTAATTAATACAACATATTTGCTAGCTTTATCAATAAAAATCAAGGTATCATATCATACATTTAATCATAGATACTCTTTTAAAAAAAATTATATCTTTATGTAATCACATATCAAATTAATGAAAAGATACAAAGATTTTCAAAAATCTATCCCTTTTGGGCAAATAAATTCCCTAAGTCTATATATATTTTCACTTCACAACAATAGTTCACAATTATCTTTAAATTAAAAACACATAATCACTTTTTTTGGGCAAGTAACCAAATGTAATAATTTAGAGACAATCCCATAACAACATAACAAATTATATAATCATTATGGTTCTATTAATTTTTTTGTGTCCATTAATGTATGTGATCCCTCTAAGCAAGATACTAATCTTAATATTTTTATGGATCACTAAAAGTTAAAATTTAGAATACCTATTACTATTTTAAGCACCTTAAAAAAATTTTCAAGTCATATTCTATAATCATACCATCAATAAATATAAATAATTAACATTCCATATTATCGAGTAAAATGGTCTCAACAATCAATAACATTATTAATATGACATTTTAATCTTTTAAGCATGATTACAAAAAATTTTAAAATTAAAAACTGACTAGCCATAAAGAACATCCATCAATGCAAACACCTTATACTTACATGAGATTTAACAAATATATAATGTTCATACCATAAATCTCAACATAACAACATATGATGAATGTTAATAACATATTTTTTTCTACACAATCATACACACACAATAACTATAGGGTAAACCAATCTCATGTACATGAATGTTCATGTCAAAAATATAATATTTTCAATTTCATCAAACATGAGCTGTGACAAAAACATTAAGACAAATAAATCTAGTAAGCCTTAACAATAATAGTTTTTAGTCAAAGCCTCAAAATTTACAAAACTAATTATTTTGCTTACTTATATAGAATGAAACTTTTACTTATTTTTATTTTACATTTCAACTCATCTTTTTTTTATTTATTACCTAAGATCTTTATAGTAATATATATTAAGTTTCATGATACCAAAGATATGTTCTAAATACTTATTAAGAAATAAAATTTTACATATTGCTCTCATAGATTATTATAATACCATAATTATGAAACATTTAATATCTTATGAAAGCACATTTAGTTTAGTAAGTATTTATTTTGTAAAAGCAAAAGACTTTAAAAATTATTCTACCAATTTAAGTGAAGCAAATTTGCTATGCAATTATTTAATATATGTTATTTACTTTAGCATAATTGCATTATTTAATGGTAAAATTCTCCAACTATTTCAATATATTAGTCTAAAATCTAGATACTTCTCATAAATTATTATAACCAATATATTATTTCAAATGTCAATGAAAAAAAGTTTCTAAAATATATCACATCATGCACTTTATTAGACTTTAAACTTAGTTCCTAAAATTTCATAACATAATTATGTCATATATAAAATAAAAACATTGTAAGTATGCTTAACATATTTATGCCATATAACACATACTCTCAAAATAACCAAACTTGATTTCACATATCATATTTTGCATAAAAATGATCACTCATAAAATCAATTTATTAAAAAATGATATATTAGAATAAAATAATTAACAAACTTACTGATCATGCATGTGATAATTATTTTTTTCATGAATTTATTTTACTAGACAATAATTCAAATATTTATAAAATTTTCTCAAGTAGAAGACTTTTATCATCGTAAAATATAATATTTAATAATTAGATAATAATCAACTAGAATATTTAAAATTTAACAATTCTGCCCAAAAAACACCTATGACTTAATTAAGCTCCGAATTATCTTTTATCTTGTTCTATTAGAGTTATATAATCTTTATCACCAAAAATCAACTGTAATATTCAAAACAAAAGAATGCAACGTTCCACATATAAGCAACAATTCATACAAATAACATTGGTCCATGTTGTGTTATTTGTAATTAAATTGAAAAATTAAAATACATCATCACAAACTTCATTTTGGGTAAAGAATATAACATGCTAGTCGGCATTTTTTACATGAAGCCAATATAAGATATCTTAGTTTTCAAAAAGCCTATCCCTTTTGGACAGACAAACCTTTTAGACAAGTGTACATTTAATCATGATGCTCATGTCCTCTCTAAATTACCAAAAATAAGAATTTGGGCAGCCGATTGTATAAAGTAATTTAAAAATATTCTTGTTCCAATACATGAGAAAATCTTATATGTTTTAATAAGTGAGCCACTTTGGCAACTAAGCACCCACATTAACCTATTGTATTTCTCATATCGAGAAATTTAGATTGGATGTAGTTTTGGTTTGCATACTTAACTAAGTGTATGGATTCTAACCATTGCTATTAGATATAATTTTCGTTTGCATACTTGACTAAGTTTATGCATTTTAACAACTACTTATTAGATACTAGACCATGATGTATCGCTTTAGTTCATTAAAAAATTGATCATTCCTGTGATGAGACACCATTAATTAATGCGTATCTAGATGGATTATTATAAATATAATCACTTTTTATAAGATACTTAAATGGAATGTGTCTCACTAGATCAACAAGTAATTTATTGCATTAAAAACTAGAGTATCTTGAAATTTAAAAATAATTTAATTTTTAATAATTAATATTCCATAATTTATTTTTATGTATCATCTATTAAAATACAAAATTCACAAATTAATAATGATACATAACTCCAAAATACTTATGGGAAAAAAACCAAGGTAATAGTTTCAAACTCCAATTATTTCATATAAATAATAATTCAATATTATCTAATGATCAAATGAAATTATCAAATAAATTACCTATTTGATACTAGATTTATCAAAATTTCATGGATTTAAACCCAAATTGCATTTAAAACACTACATTTTGCATTTGAAATTGATAGTAAAAAATTAGTAAAACCAAATTTATTCAATTTATTCAATTACGCATATAATTAGAACAAGAGTACACAAAATTTAAATAATATATAAGGAGAATATGTACCTTCAACAAACTCTCAACATACCAAAATATTTTATCATAAAATAAAATAATAAAATTTATGTGCATAAATATAATAATCAAATTAATGTGCATAAATATTAATTAAAATTTATTTATGCAATTTTAAAATTATAAATAAATAATAAATAAATTATTCACACTATAAGAGTCTAATGAAAACACAATGTAAAAAACGAAGCTTAAAAGAGTTTTTAGGCATCTAAATGCTCCATTCCTAGGAATGGGTTAAAGCTAGTCAATAACTTACTTTTTTAAACCTCTAATCAAGTCAGTATGATCCGATTGGTTTGACAACTAACCTATTAAAGTTTGCTTGCTATTTTGAATCCAAATTCTTAAGGCTTTAATATCTTTTAATGCAACAAACACTAAAACCACGTTTATTTTATTAAATTCAAGCTTTAAATTGATTAAAGTAACCAAAAAGCAAGATCAATTACTAAAAAAATTTTCAATTTTAAATGATGAAAATCTTGATATAGTGTCTTGATTTTCTTAATCAATTATTCAAAGTTTCTTTGAGTTTTAATGAAATTAATCACTTATAAAGCTCAATGAATCTACTTATTTGTAAAGTCCATTGTGATGCATATGGATGATGGTGTAAGTCAACCAAAGGGGTCAACCTAAAGGAGAAATGCATATAACTATTAAAGCTTTAGCTAAAGAGTTAGTCATGGGAGCTGAGTTGGCAAGGTAGGGATTCGCGTGTAAGGGAATTTAGTAATTGTCACATTGCTAAATTTCATTAGTCACTGTATGTGCTATTGGTTGTGAAATTGAGTGAAGTTGTTAGATAAATAAGATAAATTCATAATGAGAGAATCATCATTAATAAAAATTATTCTTTTTCCTCATTCTTTTCTTTTCTCTAATCTCTTTCTCTTATTTTTTACTAATGTAACATTGCCAAACAACATTTCTTTTAATTTTATACCTTATTTTATTACATATTATGGTATCAGAGCCTCTAAAGTTCCAAATACTATAAGCTCAGAAAGTCTAATAAGTAGTCAAAAATGGTCGATTCAGCAACATTTAGTTCCTTACAAGAATCATAAAGGTTGCGAGCAAAAAAATATTCTAAGATGATAGGAAAAACTAAGAATAAGAATTGTGCTTATTTTAATTAGCTGCTTGAACCATTGCTGCAAAAAAAAGTACCACAAGCTTAGAAAGATTTAGGAAGAAGTTCATATGCTATTAACTGTCAACCAATGATGGTGGTACAAAACAAAAAAGAAGGGAATGAACTTGTGGAGGTCACAATCATTAATGAGTATGATAAGTTTACCTATAAACCAAATGAACCTGAAATATAGGAAAAAAACCATCACAATGCTAATAATTACCTACCTTAGAATAGCACTAGATCAATCAACATTAGAGATTTTCTTACTAGTCATATCTCTTCGGCTACACTAAATATGCCTTTACTCCTAGGCCTAAAATTGAGTTGCCATTTTTTTGTGGATTTAACCCACATGAGTGGCTTAAGAAATGTCACAAATATTTTTCAATCTTTTCAATTAAAGATCATTAAAGGTTAAAATTGGTTGCTATTTATTTAATTGGAAAGGTAAAGACGTGGTTTGAAGGGTATATAATGTAAAAGCATCGATTATCATGGTAGGAGTTTACTATTGATTTATGTTAAAGATTTTGTGATAGAACTTGCATGGACGTGATTGAGAAATTTAATAAACTAAGCCAAAATGCCACTATAGAGGAGCATTAGGATAAGATTGAAGAACTTAAACCCTACATATTGCAATATAACCCTTATCTACTTAAATTGCATTTTATTTTAAGTTTCATTAATGGATTGAGAAAGGATTTAAAACCCAGAGTGAAAGCTAATGATCCCAAAACCCTTATTGTAGCTTATAGACAAGCCAAATTACACAAGTTATCCCTAGAGTTTGAAAATAGGAATCATAGATAGTCCATTAATCCAAGTCTAACTTCAAACACTAGTGCCTATAAAAAAAAACACTAATCCATTAATTTAGCCTTAAAAACCTTTAACTAACCCTATATTAAACACTAACTAGTTGAACCTTATTAAACAAATAAGGGCTTAGAACATAGGCTTTAGGTGTGATGAAAGGTTTATTCTGGTCATACTTGCTAGACCAAATAATTAAATATTCTCATAGAGGATAAGAAAGTAGATGATTAGATGGAACTAAGGATGAGGCCCCTGATATTGATCAAGTGTTAGTGAGTAACAGCTTATGGCTAAGGACAATTTGAAAATTTTCATCAATGCATTAACTAAAAATGTGAGACATAGCACCTTAAGGAATCAAGGTAGTATCAAGGGTAAACCAATCCATATTCTCATTGGCAGTAAGAATATATAGTTTTGTGACTTCTAGGTGGGTTAAGGATGGGGTGAAGTTGGTGCACATAACTTTTTTAGCAATTACTATAGCAAATAGTGATATGTTATATTGTATAGTCAAATGTAGACCATTGGAATGGTGTATACAAGGTCACCGGTTTACTTATAACTTAAGGGTTCTTTCTTTGAAATGCAGTGATATGGTGTTAAAAGTTGACTAAATGAGAAAGTTTAGTCCTATTGTTTTTAATTTTAACAGCTTATCATTATCTTTTTAGAAGGATGGCAAGTAATTTACTTTTCAAGCAAGATAAAACCAAGTTAAACTTAAACAAATTATTGAGGAAAAGTTTCAAAAAATGGTTGATAAAGATCATGAGTTGATTAGGGAGTTATATATGATCAACATAAAAATAGATAAGCAAAAGTACTTATTAAGTTGCAAGCACTATTAGAAGCTTATGGGGATATCTTCGTAAAATCGAAAGGGTGCCATTTAGAAGAGTATATAAGCATAGCATTCCTTTAAATATGGAATCCCAGCTAGTGAATTTTTTGACCTTATTGATTTCCACATCAACAAAAAACTAAAGTTAAGAAACAAGTGTCAGATATGATAGCTACTTCAGTTATATAGACTATTACCAACCACCTTGCTTCACCATGTCTTTTAGTAAAAAAGAAAGATTGGACTTAAAGACTTTATATTGACTATCAACAACTTAATGCCATGATTAGAAAGAATAAATTTCCTATACCAATGGTGGAAGACTTAATGAATGAACTTAAGGATCAATTATATTTTCTAGAATTGACTTGAGGTTTGGCTATTGGCAAATAAGATTTAAAGATGAAGACATTCCTAATATTGCTTTTAGAACACATTAGGACCATTATGAATTTAAGGTTATGGCTTTTGGCTTGACTAATTCCCTAGCTACTTTCTAGTCTTTGATGAATAAGGTGTTTACTTTTTACTTGGAAAGATTCGTATTAGTCTTCTTTGATAACATATTAGTTTACAACCTTGGGGTAACAGCACACTTAAAGCATTTGCAAATTGTTTTGGAAACGTTAAGGAAACATCAACTTTATGCCAAGAGGACCAAATGTTTTTTTTGGGTAAAAAACAAATGAAATACTTAGGCTTTATTTCTATTGAAGGAGTTTCCATATATCTTTCAAAGGTTGAGGCTATGATGAATTGGCAACAACCTAAATCCTTGAAGTCACTTAAAGGATTCTTGGGTTTAATAGGTTACTACCAAAAATTTATAACAAATCATAGAGTAATTAGTAAAACCTTTAACTGATATGTTGAAGAAAGGTGGATTCATTTAGAGTCATGTGGCATGTGCAGCCTTTCACAAACTCAAAGAAGTAATGAGCAAAACTCTTGTATTGGCCTTACCAAGTTTTACTAAGCCTTTTTGTTTAAAGACTGATGTCGGTTTAAATGGTATTGGGGCTGTAATATCACAAGAAGGTCGGCCTATAGCTTACTTAAGCAAAGCTTTAAGAACTAGGCATGTCAACTTATCCATCTATGAAAAAAAATACTTGGCTATTTTTATGGCTATTACAAAATGTAGATACTATCTAAAAGGTAGACCATTTGTAATAAAAACGAATCATACACCACTTAAGTATTTACTTGAGGAAAAGCTTACTACAACAATTAAAAAAAAAGGCTTGACAAAGCTGCTGCTGCTAGACTAATCTAACACTATAGGAAAGGTAATATAAATAGAGCGACTGATCTTTTTCTAGATAATTTGATGATAAAGGTCACTGTTGTAGTTTATCTTCAACTACTATTGTGCATAAATGAGTCAAAAAAGTGAAGCACAACTATATTGAAGATGATTATGCTATTAAAAAGGTCACCACCTTATCAATGTCTCAACTGTAGTTTTAAAATTCACCTATGCTAATGGTATACTTTAGTACAAGGGTAGAGCTTATATTGGAAGTAATGGCCAACTAAAAGAACATTTTTTTCAAACTTTACATGATTCACCTTAAAAGGGACATTCAGGTGCATAGGCCACTTATCATAAATTGAAGTCATGTTTTTATTGGCCTAAAATGATGAAGCAAGTTCAAGATTATATACAAGAATGTGATGTTTGAAGGGAATTATGCATCATTATATAAAGTTAAAACAGCTAAATTTTTAAAAATTTTAATTCTCTAAAGCCAGGATCAATCAATAAGATCATAAAGACATATAACTTTACAAGCTTGCATGGGTTTTGCTTAGGTGGTTACCTTGGATATTGCCTTCCAAATAGTTTCCTAAGCGAAAAAGCTACCTAAGTGTTTAGTCTTTAATGATGATCCACACAAACACTCGTGAAGGTCTTACAACTTGTAGTAGTTCTTACCCAAAATTGAGAGATTATCATCATGAATTTTGTTGAAGGGCTTCCTCAATCTTTTAAGTATAATTAAGTGATGGTGATCATTGACAAATTCACAAAGTATGTTCACTTTTTACCTTTTTTGTATCCATATGCAACCTTGGATGTAGATAAAGTATACCTTGATCGGATTTACACGTGACATGGTGCTTTTAAAATTATCATATTTGATAGGGATAAAGTATTTATCAACTTTATTTGGGAAGTGATGATACGGTTATTGGGCACCAAAGTATAGCTAAGCACAGCATACCATCCTAAAAGAGTGACTAGTTTAAAAAATTGAATCAGTGCTTGGAATAGTACCTTAGATGCATGCTTTTTATGCAGCAAAAGTCATGAAATAAGTGGCTTTCACTAACTAAGTGGTGGTATAACACCAGCTATCATACAGCTCTCAAAATAACCCGTTTTCAAGACTACTCCTCACTAGATTTACATGGAATGCTAGCTCAAATTCGAGGGTTTACTTTATTGGAAAGACATTTAAAGAAATGGAGAGATGGAGTAAATTGTTGATTAATCAACTAAGAAAAGCATAGCATCGAATGAAGTACTATGTAGACAAATAAAGTACTAAATGAGAATTCAAGATAAGAGATGGAATTTATCTTAAGATATAACCTTACAGGAGATTACTTTAGCACTAACAAAGAATCTTAAAACTTCTCTAAGTATTATGGCCCATATCATGTAGTTGCTAAAGTTAGTCCAATTGCTTATAAGTTACAGTTGCCTATTTCTACTAAGATTCATCCAGTATTCCATGTGAGTTTGTTGAAAAGAAAATTGTTTCTAAAGTGGTGCTAAGTATATCTCCTCTATCGGTGATAGATGAAAGTTAGCCAATGGTGTACCCTACTATTGTACTGGATAAGCATATTGTTAAATGACGTAATCAAGCTATAACCCATTTGTTAGTGGAATGAATTAATTTAGGTCAAGATAATGCCACATGGGAGGATTACTCAATTTTGAGTACACAATTTCTAACCTTTGATCTTTAGGGATAAAGAGTCATTACAGAGAGAAGTAATATGATGTACATGAATGATGGTGCAAGTCAACCAAAGGATTAACCTAAGAAAGAAATGCATATAGTCATCAAAGCTTCAACTGTAGAGTTAGTTATGTGAGCCAAGCTGGTAGAGCAGGGTTCATATGATGAGGGAATTTAGTAGCTATCACATCACTAAATTTTATTGGTCATTGTAAGCACTGTTAGTTATGAAATTGAGTGAAGTTGTCATATAAATAAGACAAAGTTGTAATGAGAGAATCATCACGAGTGAAAATTATTCTCTTTGCTTATTCTTTTCTTTTCTCTAATCTCTATCTGTTAATTTCTACTACTACAACACTACCAAACAACATTTCTTTTAAATCCATACCGTATTCTATTACACCCATGTATCAAACCACATTGAAAACATATGAAACATCATCAATTTGAGTCAAGATTTTTGAATTGAAAACCCATGTTTTACCTATTTTGGGTTTTACCCAAATTGGTCAATGAAAACCCAAATTCCATGTAATTAGTTTTCTTGTTTCATCACTAAAATGTATGGATAACAATATTGAAGAATCAATTTGGATTAAAATACATAAATTACCAAAATTTTAATAAAATCTTAAATTTAATTCAAAATTTGAATTTAAATATTTAAATCTCGATTTTCTTTATACAAAACAAATTATCAAAAATTGTTGGTATTATTTTAATTTTTATTTTAAGAGTAATAAAAGCCTTAAAGCTTGATGCAAAAATGATTACACAAAGATAAGATTTTGGCAATCACAAAATTTTGCCCTATAACAATGTTTTTACTCAAAACAAATTTAAAAATAATATTTTAGGTCCTAATCTCACATAAAATGGTTTTGATACCACATGTAAGAATAACTCAAGATCCATATGTGAATATTAAAATACTAAATACATTTATGTCATGTACTTGTTTGGATAATTAAAGTTGATACGTGAAAGCAAAACAATTTTCTAAAGACACTAAGTCTTTATCTTTACTCTTCTTTTACTGGTGACTCTTAATCGACCAACATTGCTAATTAAAAATGAAGAGGGACCTTGTCAATTTTATTAAAACCTTAGAAGTCTCCTTATCAAAGGCTTATTAGGTGGAAAGCCTACGTAATTGTCAAACCACACTGATTTAATAAGATGAGTAGATGCTACACATAAATGATCATTATTAAATTATTTGATTTCTTATGTATGTCTCATGTTATAACTAAATTTATCAACATATTTTATTATATTATAAAATCATCAATTAATAATAATCCACTTATTGAAAAATTATAACACTTGTTATGTACCATATCTTAGTTACTACACTTAAAAGAATATCACTCTACATAAACCACAACACCATTCCAAGACCAATTAAGCCATTACCTGAATCCACTAAACTTCAGTGTTAAACTTTAAATTTAGTGGAGGTGGCAGAATCCATACCTCTTGAACCCTAGTTGGTCTTTCCTTTATAGAGAGAAACTCTTCTACTAAACATTTGGCTTTACCAATAATCTCTTTCGGTAAACTATAGGTAGGCTTATGGCATCTTCTATTTTTGTTATTCGAAAAAAGATAAAGCACATTCAAACAACATTTCAATACATTTTCTTGCTTAGCTTTGACAAAAAAAAAAATCTCATAAAAATCCATAAAGAAAGACCAAATATCTAATGAAAGGTGCAACTTGCAATTACAAACAACCCTTCAAACTTCATAACTAAAATTACAACTAAAGGAAACATGATAAAGTGATTTCTACACCATGCCACATACAACATGAATATTGTCCACTTGAATTCCCTTTTTTTCTCAAAATGGATTTGGTTGGAAAAAATTTCATAAAAGTAGGCACTTGAAAATGTTTGACCTTATGAAGAACCTTATGGCTAAAATAATTCTTAAATAAGCAAATGATCCTCAATAGCTGTTTCTTTCTTCCCTAATAGTTTCCTATCAACATAATAGTAAAGTGGCTTTTTAAAATCTCGTTCTAAATCAATTTGTCTTGACAATATCTAAGACTTAGTGGCATTTGAAGGATGATTTATTCATACTTAAAGACATTTGAAGGATAATTTCTTCATACTCAAAAGTAAAATGCTTTAAAATAATCAACATCCCATGTCTTGCCTTGATGGTTAATTAAAGTCGCAACTCTCACAGAATCACTAGGTGGACATTCTGGATAATAAAAATAAAATAGAGGTGGCTTATTTAGCCACTTATTTGTCCACACATAATTGTCAGAACCTGTTACTAACACTTCAATCTCCCTTTTAGTAAACTTCTCCAAACCAATGACCAATTGGTAGAATCAAAGAAAAGTTTATTAGGAAAGTACCACACAATCAGAAACTTAAAGCATAAGGTAATGTCATTTTTAACTAACATAACCACTAACATTTTTTTGCTAGTAACACTAGGTTAATTAAAAGCCTCGAAGTTATAAAAACATAAAATCTTTATATGATTTATTGTTAACACTATACAATCGACATTTTTCATTTATGGGTAAAATATATAACTCAAACCAATTAAATGACTAAAATCTTGAATGAATGTATCATTTAATAATTATCCACTTTGAAGTTTAAAAGCTCTTGAGAAAAAAAGCCAAAATGATCCATGTTTGAAGGGTATATTAAGAACATATGAAAGCGTCAAGAGTTAACAAATAGAACCTTGAAGAGAAACCATCTAAAACCATTCAAGCCAAACAAATTCTATTACCAATTCCTCAACTTAATGGATTTATCAAGTTATAATTACCCTCATAACATTATATTTGGTAGGAAGAATAAAATGAAAGAAAAAAAAATAAAAAAAATAAAAACAAAGGAAAAGAAAGAAACTTATTTTTATTTCATTATGTTTTAGATCAAAGATGAAAAATAGAAAAAAAAAGTAAAGGATAAAGTTATAAATGAAAGAGCAAGGATCCATTTACAATAGTGTAACTTTTACATTTTTTTGGATTCTTGAATCAAACTTAAATCCATGACTCATTTAAATCAAAATAATATTTTCAAATTTAGTAATTTTGGTCAATGCTCTAGAAAAGTGCAAAAGTGACACTAGTGTACTGGATCCTTCCTCTAAAAAAAATTGTTAATTTAATTTGATTGAGTATTTTTTCATACATTTGAATAGAAAAAATATGTGCACATCTATTCATTTTCCTTCCCTCTCATTTTTATCCTACCAAACGAAAAAAATGGAAAAAAAGTAAAATTTTCTTTGACCCTTTTTCCTTACTTCTTTTTTCCTTCCAACTAAATATAGTGTAAGATTGAAGAACTTTTTATCCCATTTATATCTTGGGATACGAAAAGAAAATGATTTCTATGCAAAAGGTATATTTAATGACTTGAGAACATCCAGATGAGAGTTGGGCAACTTTACAAGCTAAGCAGTTTCTACAATAATAATAAGACATTATTTGTGCAAAGTGTAGGTCGAAAGGCAAGCACTTGAAATTAGTAACACAAGTTGGTCAAAAATAAAAGCCAGAGGTGTTTTTGGAATTTATGTTTCAACACTTAAATCAGGGATCAAAGAAATAAGAAAAGAGCAAATAAGGAAATAAGGAAATAAAATGAATGATTGACTTAAGTTATCTAGAGAGAAAATAAGGTATTTATATTTAAAAGGATAATGTGGCCCGGTCTAAAGGACTCGACCTTAGGTGGCTGTCCCCATCATCAGGAGTATTGCAAGTGAATGGGTTGTAAAAGTACTAAAGATTGAAAGTATTCTAGTTTATTGTTTCCTCATGAATTTGGAATTCTAAACTTAGGAATAAGTACCAATTTTGACACTTCAAATATTTCTGATCAAATCAAAAATCTTGTTTATTTTTTTTGCATTAATTAACCTATATGAAAGTTAAACCTTATCAAATATTTAAAATCTAATTACTACGAATTATGAAAAAAGGTAACTACTTAAGAATTAAAGCTTACTAAACATAGAAATTATTAAAAATGGAAAGTTGTTAAAAATAAAAAATTAAACAATTAAGTAAAAATTAACTAAGGCATGCAAAATAATTTAAACACACTTAAACAAGAATTTAAACATAAAATCTTAATAATTTAAATGCAAAAAATAAAAATAAAAATAGAAAATAAAACTTGCAAGTGAATTAATTGGAATTCCTACATGACTTATGTGAATAATTATCACCTAAACATGCATTAAATGTAAATAAAAATAAAAACTGTTTTACATGGTTAATCTACAGCTAAAATGGAACCAAAAACCTATAACAACGTTATGCAAAAACCAAACACAAATGAAAATAAAAATTTATGCAAACCAAAATACTAGAATGCATAGAAATTAAGACCTATAAACTAAAATGCTAGGAAAATGCAACTAAGTTATGTATCTCTTAAGTGGATTTCCTAGAGTGGTGAACTTCTATAGTTTTGTATCCTTGATTAGAATTTTTAGGGTAGTGTTTTATATCTTTTAGTGTCTAGTCTTGGTGATGAACTTTTATCCCTTTAATCTAATAACTATATTTTGTCATTATTCAAATTCTTGTGAGTTGTCTTCTTTGTGAGCTTTTTTTGAACCATCAATTTTTAGCATCATAAAATACCCTTATTATTCTCTTCCACCATCAAATAGTTTGATAATTCAAACTAAGTTGAATGGTTTCTACGCATGTCAGAGCTAGGCATAAAGAATTTTTCTACATTTGATCTTGAAGGTCGATTTAAAGTCTTTTTACTAACCTAAAAAGTTAATAAGTTCAACCTATTCCTTTTGATATCTTAGAGGTCTTTTGAGCAAACACTTAGGTTAATTTCTAATTAGACTTTTTTCCTATTGATAATAAAGTGATTTGCATTTTTTTTATTCTTTCATTTGAATGTCTATGGCTAATCTAACATCTTTATGGTCGATCTCTAGTCATTCTAAGTTTAGCTCTAGTCAAGATGGGACTTGGCTAAATCCATATGAATTATAAAGCTATCTAAGTGGTTTAGCATTTATTAATCAGAGACCATTTTAAAAATTTATTACAAAAAAAAATTGAAAGGTTTTCCTTAAGTTTCAATGTGTGACATGGCTAAATCTAGGCTATTTATGCAATCTCACCTTTGCATATAAATACTAAGACTTGAGAAGTTTCTTGGTTACTTTGGCTTTTAGGTTTTCAAAGCCTTTCTTTTTCTTTCATTTTCTTTGTGCTTCCTTGCTTTTTGTCTAAGCTTATCTATATTAGTTTTTCTAATATCTATTTTCATTTGTTGACCTTAGTACATCCCTTTTCTTTAAAACTTTAATCATGTCTTCCTAAATAGTTTAGTTTCTTCCTTTCCTACTTTAACCTCTACCAAGCTTAGAAGTAACATTGAGTTTAATCAACCAATGAAGATAGTTATGCTCTTAAATGATGAGGTTTTGACTATAATTATAGGTAAGGATTATAGCTAAGCTGCAATTTGGTTAAATTCTATCTTAAAAGGTAATATAGAGTGTAGACGAGAGCATGTGAGCTTAAAAGAAAAGGGCAACTTATGGTTTCCCTAATTATTCTGACCTCTTTCTATATCTCAAGGTCCGTGATACATTTATCCTCTCTGATTCTCGTCCTTTAATTTTGCCTAGGTTAATCCTTTGCCCCATTAGTATTGTTTTTGTTGATCTTAACTTTCAGATCAAGCTAGAGTTTAACACTTAGTCCTTCAAAGAGTAAGAACTTGCTCTCGAAGGGCAGGAACCTACTTTTAAGCTTTGTGTACCTAATCTTTCTTTTCCTAAGATAGACTTATGTTATTTCTTTATAGAGGTTATACAAATTCTCAAGGGGTATACCACTTTTAAAGCATGCCCTAACCTATGTATACTTTCATACTCAGCCAAGCTGAGGGAAAACTTCAACCTTCCTAGTATAGTGACACTTATAAATAGAACCTTTTAGTCCAAATAATATGGTCACTCAATCTTGGGTTTCAATAAACTTTAGGTTTATTGTGTGTCTATGTTGGCTAAGCTCCAATTTCTTTCCATTTTTTAATGTTCAACTTTTGAATTTTTATAAGATAGCTATCTCTCAGCTCTCTTTAATTGTTGGCATTGTATAGTTGGTCTCATTATAGTTTGTGAACAGCTAGGTTTTACTCTGACCTTAAATTTATTCAAATAATTCTTCATGATAAAGGTCTATCATTTAGACCGAAGTTGGTATTATGTGACAGCTAAGCAAGAAACTTGTTGTAAATATTACTTCTTTAATAAATATGTGAAAAGTCTTATTTTATTCCTTAGTTAAGTCAAGAGGATGAGAGATAAGTATAGACTAGGGTACTCTCCAAGATACCACTAGTGATTCTAACCTATTTCCTAATAACAACCTTTTGATCTTTGATGCCTTTATTGAGTTGAGAAAGCATGAAGATGTGTAGAGGCAAATGTAAATGTTTTCATGACTAGCTTAAAAAATTAAAAAATAAGAAAACTTAAAAGCACATTTTTTCTAGCACCCCCAAATTTGTTTACACCCCTAAAATTATAGAAAATTAATTATTAAATTTTCATAAAAATCATTAAAAAAATCCATTTTCCATAAATCATTTAACGTTTGCTTTTATATTTTAATGTAAAAAAAAATAAAATATTTAATAAAAAATAAAACCTAATTTGTTAGTTCTATTTCCTCCCCACTTCTTTCCCAAATCCAACTACATTAAATAAAAAACCATCGCTTCTCTCCCTTTGTCACTACACTAATTCTCTACCACTAACCTTTTCTTATCACTCTCACTCTCCTTAGTCCTCACTCTCATCTCCCCTATGGTCTATCTCTGATTCTCTATTACTCACCCTCTACTTTTAAAGTTCAACCTACCTAGCATCCCAACCTAAGGCTAGACCAGATCACAAAGAAAATCAGAACCCAAAAGGTACTTGTCATAATAGTTTTGGAGATTACTAGATGAATTTGAAAATAAAATGAAAGAGTCGCTACCAATCTTTTTTGGCTAGGTGTGATTGGCCACCTATTAAAACAAACATTTTTAATAAAATTTTAAAATTTATTAAAATTTATTAAAAAGATATTTTTTTATTTTGCAAAAAAATAATTTTGGTTTGAGAGTTGATTATGCATAGAGAAGCATTAGTACTCCCACAATGCCCGTTTAAAATGGTACTAATTAATTATGCGTTATCTTTTAATAATGACTAAAATAGTCTAATTTTGATATTTAAAATTTAATTTCCTTAATTTTCTTTAAAAACATATTTTTTATTTTTAGTATGCTTGAAAAATAATTGAGAACCTTATATTGAAAAAATTCATAAAAATATTCCAATACTCTAACAATATTAAAAAGAACTATCTCACCTAAGGAATTTTAAAGAATCACTGCTCGAAATTCTAAAAAATCTAATCCTTGGTTGTTCATACTTATTTTCATAAAATATGATAAAAACAAATAATATTTTCCAAAAACTCATTTCTGTGCTATTTATAAAAGAATGAGAAATCTTTATCAAAAATTAATTTCAATGTTCAAATACATTGATAGCATTTTAGATAGATTTTCTTATCTAAAGATTCCTAAAGAATCACTGCTCGAATTTTTTTAGGATTTTATCTTTAAAGATTTTTGTCAATTTTTTTTATAAAATTATTAAAAGTCATAATAATATATTATCCATTAATACATTTATTTCCTAAAACAATTTTATTTATTCAGAAAAAATTTTCCAATTAAGAAAAATAATTAAACAATGAAAATTCTTTGTATTGAAAAGATACTTATAAATATTCTAATACTTTGGCAATTTCTAGAAGACTTTTCTCACCTAAAAAATTCTCGAGAATCTCTACTCGAACTTCCTGGAGTCCCATCATTGAAAATTTCATTTATAAAAATACTATGTAATGCAAACAATAAAGTGGAATATATATACGAAAAATATAACACTTATTATGTTTTAATCCTCTTTAATCATTTTCAAATTATCACTAAAAATTTTGAAAGGAACAAAGTAAATAAAAATTTTATTGAAAATTTTTCTAGATACCTAGATATTTTGGTAGTATTTTAAAAAAAATTTCTCATATAGGGATTTCTTAGAAATCTCTACTCAGACTTTCTTAAAATGCCATCTTAAAAAATTTCATTCATTTTTTCCTTTTTACTTAATTAATTATATTTTTTCCAATTTTTAAACTTTGATTATACCAATTTCATTGCTAAAAAAGTCATTATACATTATTATTAACATCTGTCAAAACTTTAGAAAAATAGATAAATGAAACTTTTTTTTTGTATTGGATATTTTCCTAAATACCCCATTACTTTGGTATTATTTTTTTTAGAAAAACATCCTCACCTAGACATTTTAGAGAATCACTACTTGGATTTCTTTAAAATATCATCCTCGAAAATTTCATTCGATTTATTTATTAATAAATGAAGAAAAATTTTGCATTTAAAATAAATTAAGGTGCAAAAACTAAATTTATAAAAATCAAAGTGAACATGAAAATTTAACCAAACTAGCAATGAAAGGAAAATGCATGGGATTTAAATTATAATCATAAAATAACATTAGAGAAGTATAAATGATGATATAAAACATACATGAAAATAAGCCTTATTGTAAAAACTTTAGCATTTTTTCAAAACTTTGTAAAGTTGTAAACAATCCAAAAAGAAGAATAAGACAAGATTTTGAGCTAGGTGAAGCAATACTATTAGCAAGTGAAAAAACCAAAATAGAAAAAGAAATTCTAGCCCTCCTATAAGTATTCATCACACCATAAAGACCAATAAATTCAACAAATATCTAAAAATCAATGACCAAGTACAACATAGCATCAAACAAATCAACTTGAAAATGTATTGACCACAACTTCCATGAAGTCAAGCAGAAGATGCACATAGCATGTAAAAAAAAGAAAGCCAATTCAGTCAACACTAAGATCTATAAATGAAAACACTGCAGTAGCTAAAAAAAAAAAAAGCAATTGAAATCATATCGCATGAAAAGAACAAAAAAAGTCAACTTGAAAGCTTTTCTACTTTGGCTTGCTTCCTCTCTTCCCTTTTTGACAACTTCTTCCCTATTCCTTTTGGTAGCTTCCTCTTTTTTCTTCCTTCAACAACTTTTTCTCCAGTCTTTTTCTTTTGGCAACCCCTCTACTTTTTTTTCTCTTTTCTCTTCCTCATTCATCTCCTCTATTTGGCTTTCTTCTCTTCTTTTTAGTAGCTTCTTTCCCCTTTTTTTTTTTTTATGTATTCAACTCTTTTTTTTTCCTTTCAGGCCCCTTCTCCCTTTTAATAGTCATCTTATAAGAAAAATCCCATTCTTGATGAACATAGACCTTTGGATAAGATTTCATCTAAGGGTCAAAGCTTGTCTTTTTATTCCTTTCAAGGAATCACCTTTAGCAATTGGATCAAGATCAATAAAAGATTTAATAGTCCACATTATTCACTACAAAGGTTAGATTTTTATAACCTTTAAACACATGAAAAGACCATTTTAACCCATAATGCAAAGTTTTCGGTATTTAGGCTATTTTCTTAGAAATCAATGTTCCCATGGCTCATTTTTGGGATTCTAAAGCATTAAAATAATGAAATATTGTAAAATTAAAATCTGAAAAGTTTCATGAAAATTCGAGGTTGTGAAGGTGAAATTATGAAAATACCCTTATAGGGTATTTTAGTAATTTCACATTTTTTAAGGTATTGCTATGATTTCAAATGTACCAAAAATCATGAAATATTATGAAATTAAGATCTGAAAAGTTTGATGAAGATTCAAACTTGGGAAGGGTAAATTATAAAAATACCTTTTATGGGTATTTCGGTAAATTTTACACTTTTCGGTGTATGGCTATGATTTCAAATGCACAAAAAATCATGAAATATTATTAAATTAATATATGAAAAATTTCATGAAAATTCGAGCTTAAGAAAGCCAAATTACAAGAATAATGAAAGCTAAATTACAAGAATAACCTTATAAGGGTATTTGATAATTTCACACTTTCCCTGGTACAATAAAAATTTTAGTGCTTTAAAAATCGCCAAATCTAATTTAAAACCACATTGATTCCACTTAAGTTGTGAACTTTGAGAATTAATCCCGGTTCTATTCATTTTGATCAAGTTTTGTATAATTTTGATCAGTGTTGACTTTGGGGTTTACTTGTTTTTGTTATTTTTTATTTCTCTTACATCCATGTGAAAGGTATCATCCATATAAATCTGATGCAAAAAAGTTTGATAGTAATCATACGGATCTCTTTTTTTTTTTTGTTTATTAGGCCTAAATATCGATGCATTTTATAGGTTTTTTAAGGGGCTTTTTTACATGCTTCAAAAGGGTTTTGTTCAACTATGTTAAGATGTTTTGGATAAAATTTGATGTCTATAATACTAAATAGTAGAATATTTGTTTATATTAGGCTTATATTAGTAAAATGATTATGTGACTTGTTAATATGCACTTTAATTTGTTTTTAGTTTTGGCACTTATTCAGTTATTCCCCATGTTTTGGCCAATGAAATTTGAAATCATTAGGCAAAACAACAAAAAGAGGTTTATTTTTTTAATATATCTAAGAACTTAAATCAATTGATATACACTTTTTCTAGTGCACTTATTTCATTTTGTCTTTGTGGGTTGCAATTTCATTTAATCTTTTGAAGGATACTTGTTTTTAATTCTTTTGGGAACTATAATGATGTTTGGAGCCATTCCTAGTTGCCATATCTTTAAAAATACTATATTTTGAAAAAGACAAAGATAGGAAGTTAGGAACTTAGTTAACTCACCAAAAGACAAATTCAATTCTTCAGGTTTCATTCAATTAAGTGGAAATTTATGTGTTAGTTTTTACTTCAAAGTCCCAATTGTGACACTTTTACCATCATCTTTTATTTGTACTAAGACAACCAATGGGGCAAGATGAGTGAAATTCAAAGGTTACCCCTTTGCCACCTACCACCATTGTGCAGCCACTAGCCCCTATCTCCTAGAACCAATGCAATTTTTTGGCCTCTATGCCATGTCATCTAGCACTTATATAGCCTATGGGAAATGATAATGAATGATTGAATTTGAATGATTACATTTATGAAATTGAAGGATTATGATTTATGATTGAATTGAATGCTAAATTATAAGGTAATGTTGATTAATTAAAATTAAATGATTAAATGGAATTCATGATAGTTTGATTTATAATATGCTTTTTTTAATAATAATTAAGTTAAGATACTTCAAATAAACAAGGTTTTACTGCTTCTTTCATCGAATCTAGTACTTTGTAATTATTAGAGTGGGTAAACCAATAACCAACTAAAATTAGTAATACTTCTAATTCTAGGTCAAAACCTAAAACTTCCAAGCAAAGAAAAGTTAGATCTATATGCTTTTCCAACAAATCTTGCATAACGGCCACCAATTGATAATTACCATTTAAATAATCGTGATGAAATTATAATAGCATACCTTCAAAAAAGGTCCGTCAACCTTGCAATCATAATTTTCCACCAAAAAAATTAGAGGTAGATTGCATCGATTTAATCTTGCTTGGTTTGATAAGTATAAATATTGGTTAGAATATAGTATGAAAGAGGAATATGCATTTTGTTTATGTTGTAATTTGTTTTACTATGATGTTAAAGTGTTTGGTGAAAGTGGTGTTTGTAATTGGAAGATTTCACATTTGTTGAAAAAAAAACACAATTAGATGGTCATGATACTAGAAGTGCTTATTGTTTTACTAATAAAAATGCCAAATTTTAATAAAGCAATCTTAATCCATCAGTTTTGTTTTTAATATGCAAACATAGCTTCAAAAGAATGAGTATAGAGCTTGATTGAATGTATCTGTTGATTGTGTAAGATTTCTCTTATGATAGGGTTTGCCTTTTTATGGTCATGATAAATGGGAAGATTCAAGTAAGTTTACATTTTTTTGTAGAATAGAATAAGAGAATAGGAAATGTTATATTTAATAATGCTATTGTAAATCAACAAATGGTTGCTTATTCAATACTAAAGGATATTATACATGTTATGGCAAAATATACTACCAAGGCTATAATTGAATATCTTGAAAATGGTTTTTTTGGATTTTAGTTGATGAATCTTAGTATGTGTCTTGTAAAGAGCAAATGGCCTTGGTTTTGCATTATGTGGATAGAAGAGGCTTTGTTATGGAGCAAATTATTAGACTTACACATGTTCTGATACTTCTGTCATATCACTTAAAAGTTGTCCTTGATTCTATGCTTTCAAAACATAGGTTCAAATCATCAAAAATTTGAAGGGAAGGTTATGATTGAACTAGTAACTTGCAATGTGTGTTTAATAGTTTGAAAACTCATATTATGAAGGAAACAAGTTTTGCATGCTATGTTCATTGCTTTACTCATTAATTGTAATTGACACTTCTATCTGTTGCCAAGAATCATTTTGTCACTAATGAATTCTTTGAATCAATTGCTCGTTTGTTAGATATGATTGTGACTTCTTGCAAGCAATGGGACAATCTGAGGGAGAAACAAGCATAAAAAGTTCGTCTTGATTCTTTTTTGTAAACATCTTAAGGGATAACAAAAACTTGATGGTAAACATCTTAGGGGATAACAAATGAGTTGAATTTGGGTTTACAAAAAAGACTAAAAGATTGTAATTTTCTTTTTTTACTCAGCCAAAATATAATTTCATTAATATAAAAAACAAGATAATTGACATCACCATATCTAAAAAATAGAGTCGTACTAAAGTTAAGCCTTATTATCATGACTCCCACCCTAACATTGCAATTACAACACCATATAGTATAGCCAATGTATCACAGATACAATTACTGCAAGCATAAAAAAATAAGTACAATCCATACCCACTTTAGCTAGAGAATCGACAAATGAGTTAACTTCCTTGTAAATGTGCACAAACTCCACCATTTTAATGTTTTCTTTTAATTGATCAATCTCTTTAAAATTCTTCCAGTGTTTTTAGGGACGGGTTTCATTGTTGCAAACCTTGTCCCTTCACAATCCCAAATAGCATTTTTAAACTTTTCCATTGAAAATTGAGCTTTAACTTCTTGATTTAGTTTAATAAAACCCATCTCCACTAGCTTAGGTCTTTGACATCCTTCACTTTCAAATTATATTCTAAAAATTTAACAATAGTAGCCTTAACCAACTTCGGTTTTGGTACGCATACCTCATTTATCTTCAAACCCCCAATAAAGTTCCTTCTTGCTCTTTCTTTTGCTTTACTATGGAAAATAATTGGTGTTTCTATCACATTATTTAAACCATTTGATCTTGACTTCTACCTCCAAATTGACTCTTTGTTTCTTTTTGCAGCCTATAATTCTTGGGTAGCTTGTTTCTTCAGACTAATATTTTCATCTATTAACTCTCTATTGTCTCATTCTTGGTCTAAGTCATTAATTTTCTCCTCTAATTTCGCTATTCTTTCATCGACCAACCCAAACATCTCTATATTTCATTGTTTCATATACATTTTTATCTTTTTCAGTTTCATCTTCAACCAAAATCTTGGATTTCCTTCTATTTCATTAGATCTTCGTCTACCCATGTTTTCCTTGCCAAACCCCTTATCCTCCATCCAACAATCCAAAAATCTCAATGGCCTTAGTCCATAATTGATTGAGAATCTATAAGTGCACAAAATCGAAATAAGTAATATAGAGTAAGTAGAGTATCGTTCCTATGAGAATTGTAAATAAAGTGAATTAAGTATTGAAATTGTCTCACATTTACTTATATTTAGAGAAATCAAAATAAGAATTTAATTCCTATGTAAACTAATCAAAACCGAACTTAAATAATGCAATTAAACTTAAAAACATGCAATATTATTAATTCAAAAGAATTTAAACCAAAACTAATGCAAACAGCAACTTAGACATGCAAACTACATGTTTAAATTGAAAATTAGAACCAATTACAAAAATAAACTAAGACATCAACCTAAACAAACAATAAATAGCTAAAATTGCAACAAAGTAAAACAAATTTAACTTCAGTAAATCCTAAAACATTCAATTGATATGAATTAATCTTGATTTCAACTCAATTAATCAAAACAGAATCTAAATATCTCTAATAACATGGAAACAAATCAACTTAGGATGAATAAGACTTAACTTGACTCAATTAAACTTAATTAAACCCTATTAACCTTAAAATCATGCAACTAATCAATTTCAAGTGATTTTAACTTAGAACAATAAGCAAAACTTAAGACAAATCAGACTACGACAAAAAAATACAAACCAAATGAACTTGACAAATTAAAACATGCAACATCAAATTAAGACAAGAAGTAAATTGCGTAACCTCCAACCACTTAAGCAAATCGTATCAATAAAGAACTCATAAACGTGAATCACATAAACTTGCAACAAAAACCAAAGCGAATCACAAGTATAGATAAAGAAAACAAGAGCATGAATGGAAAATCTTCTAAATTGAAAGTAAACAGAACTTGAAAACTTTAATTAAATTTGCATAAATTGAAATTAAACTAAAGAAAAGCATTAAGAGCATAAAAACTTAAAAGAAAACAAGAAAAAATTTGAATAACTAGAGAGATTGGTCTGTCATCCCAATCATGATTTTTCCTAATGCCTAAGCTAGCTATTTATACAACAAGAATATAAAGAATACTAAAGTTAAAAGGATAAGTAGATGACGGCTAGGGTTTTAAAGTTAAAATTATAAGTAGATGACGGCTAGGGTTTTCTTCAAGAGAAAAAAATGCTTTGTAATTACTTTTAAACCTTTGGTAGCTTTCTTGAATAAGAACTCAAACTTGGACTAAGCTTCAGCACTCTTTAGACCTTTCTTGAATTGGGCTTGAATCTTGACATCAACTAGTCTTAGATCAGAATCTTAGATCTTGGACTTATGATTCTAGTTGAAAAGTTCTTAGAGAAGAGAGAAGTAAAACTCTAAGTTGGGTTTTCCTCATGTGCTACCCCTTTTTATAGTGCTCTTTTATCTTCATGCAAATCCTACCCTTGCTAGATACCGATTCAAACTAGGATTTCTTAATCAACTTAGGAAAACAAACTCTAAGTAGGATAACCAAGTGCTCTTCCTAGTCAAGGTAGGAATTCTAAGTCAACATAGGAAAACATTCTTGAAATAGGAAAACTAATAGTGATTTGGACTTTTTCAAGTATAAACAAAACTTACAAGTCATCATGCCATATAAGCCTCCAAATCATCTCTCTTGGCTAATGGACAAGATTTGTTGCTATGTCATCCATTAGTAATCCCATGCATGCGTGCCTATATAAAACACTGTAGACTTCTATTTAACTTGAAATTACACATCTATCCCTAATCTAGCCAAACATCCCTTACACAATTCTTACATGAAATTTTTGAAATTTTCAATATGATTCAACAATTCTAACTCCAATATGTTAGCAAAGCAAAGTTTACAGAAATTCATCAATCCAATTTCAAGATTTCCAACAATCAATAAGAACACATCAAAAATAATCCAAAATTACTCCAAATGTACTAGAAATCATCCAAGATTGACTAAAAAACTCCAAGATTCTTTAAAATTCTCCAAAATTCAATCTTTTCTTTAGGATTTCCTACAAAACAGAAAATTAAGCACATTAAGAGTAAAAAAAAGCTTATTTTATGAAAAACAAACAAAAGTAACTCATTGAAGCACTAAAAATAACTCTATTTCTTAGAATTATCACCAATCCAATTTGTCTAACATAGGATAATAATCCAATAGTGACCTTTTTATTGCTTGTTGACAAATATCCTCAAAACCCAATTACGTGAGCCATACAACATGAATTTTTTATCACACAATGGTAAATCTAATAATTCTCCTTTTTGAATGAACTCATTAAAGTCCTCTATCTCAACTCAATCTAAACTACAACCTCTCATTTCATCCAAATTAGCTTACTTTATTAAAATCAACAACAATGCACCAACTTCCACTTATTTCTTTCTTCAATTATAGAAACTCTGCCCATAATTTTTTTTTCCTCTTGGCCATAATGAGTGTATACATTGACTACAATACAATCAAATTCATGCTTCATCAATCTCCCTTTAATTAGCATGAATATTTCTTTAGTTACAACCTAATCTTTATTAAGCCATCTTACCATATTACTAGTAAACCACTTGATCTACCTATCGTAAGGCAAAAAACCCAATCAAAATTATTTGATGGCCAAATTCTCTCTATTTATCTGCTATCACAAGATATCAATTTTGTTTCCTATAATAAAATCACTTCTAGATTTTACTATTTTATTGACCATTTCATCTTTTGTGCTTTTACAACACCAACTATCCCTCTAATATTCCATGAAATCATTCTTATTTTCTCCTCTTTCTCCTAAGAATTAGCCTAAAACGCACTATCAATTCACCCAATAATCCACCCAAAAACACCAATTCTAAAAAAACCTAACTAAAATATCACCTTAACAATGTGATAAAATTTTATGCCTTTAGCTTACTCAAAACACTTGTTGCTAACTTTAACGATTCTTTACACTTTCTTTTATTAACTGTAATCTTATAATAATCTCTCCCTCACCCCCAATTATCTCAATCTCTAGTAGATTTTTGACATTCTAAATGGATTTTGCTTCTTTCAAAGAGTTTATTTCTTTATTTCTTTTACAAATCAGTTTGTATTGATTTCTAAAATCCCCACAAATAATGATCCATTTGCAATCACTATTTTCTTTTTTGATTCTTTACTTGTCCTCCTTCTTTTACTATCTTTTTTTGACCCTTTATTCCCCTTCTTATTTTTTCTTCTCTTCAAGTGATCCTCTATATTTTCATTGTAATGCCATTTTGTTTTTCTAAGATGGCATGAGTTGTGCCTCTTTTCGTCTTCACTATACTCTATTTCATTCACCAAATAAGATAATTCTTCAATATTTTCTTTGGGCTTACCTATCATTTTTTCCTTTATTTTTAGTCTTTTGGCCTCTTTCTTGCCATTAGCCTTGTCTAAAATTAGGCCACCTTTATTTAGGAGCCTATTTATATTATGTTATTCAAGCCAATTACTATGCTTTTTTGCTAACTCAACATATTCCACACTACATACATTTTTCTCTTTTGACTTTACCTAACTTGTGCTCAAGAACTAAGTTTTTTGAACCACTTTAATTGATATCGAATCTTGTTCCTTAGCTATTACACTTTTTTAAATGATTATACCTTTTCTAGCTGCTTATTTCTATTTCCTGGGTGTGCTTTCATTATTTTCTATACTATTATCACCTCTCACTTCACCAATTGCTTTTGTATTGCTCAACCATGTCTCTTTAACTTTTTTTATGTCACCATCTTCCTCCTAATTAGCTACACCTTTTGCTGTAATGCTTGGTTTCTAAAGAAAATTCTAACACTCTAACTTGGTAAATGGTATCACCCATTTTAATCTAATTATATTTTTAAATTTTCTCACTAAGTTGGTCTCTATTTAGATGTTTCCTTTGTCAAAAGATGTGTTACCAATATCTATCAATGTGATCTCTCTTCAATAGATAGCAATGTTTTGAAATGTCTTTAGATTCCATGTATGAACTGGAACTTCATAGCAAGTTACCCACATGCACTTTCTAAAATGATATATATTTTTAGACCACAACTTAATCTTTTTAAAGCAATTCACCCCAGCCTCATTTGAGCTTTTCATTGCTTCAAATTTCCCATAATCTAAAGGTAATAAAAAAGGAAAATTCAAAAAAATTTCTAATCATGACTCCCAGCACACCTTTTTTATGTAAAAAATTATAAATATTATCAATTTTTGTATATTCCTTATGATAACCAATTATACTCCTTTCAAGGCAGTGCAATATCTCATCATTCAATCTTTCTAAAACCAACTTTTTCTTCACTTGTTCCTAACATCTGGATTTGATTCTCAACCTATTTAAAAAGTAAGCCTAACTCAAATGAAACAACCTATTTTTCCTTTGTTGTTGGCTTTCACTAGCACTTATCTATAGGATTTTCTCATGTTATCTTCTTTATTATTCTGTTTTCCATTCTCATGGTACTTTTTAACCTTTTTCTTCTTTAACACCACCCCTTTTTTCACCTATTTTCTTTCACTAAGATGTTTGATTACACTAAAATTTTAGCATTTTTTACTCATTTTTTAGTGCAATTTCTCTTGAATTTTATCTTGATCCTTCAGAATTTTGGCAAAAACACTCATAAATTTACAAATATTTCATGTGTAATTAAAAATATGGAAAATGAGGAATTTCAAAGATTTTGGATTCATTTTGAGGACTGTTTGTGCTAAAAGCTAGACAAGGCCAAAATTAGTGTGATTGTGCTATCTTGCCATCTATAGGAGTTTTTCTTAACGCTTTCTTCTATGATTTCTTTAGCTCAATTAAACTTCATATAACCTTATTTCAAGTCTTAATTCTCATATTTCTCATTTGGAAATATTATTTTTAGCTTATTAGTGCATTATTATCTTTGTAATATTTTTACAAGTGCTTGAAAGATACTAGATACGTTAGTGCAATTGGAAACAAATTTTGAATTTGTAATTTCCAAAATATTTCCAAAGTTTATAATGCATAATTTATACACTTAATGGTCTGAATTTTGGCAACAAAATAAAGGTGTCGTTGTTATAATTGGTGCCAAAAGGAAGATGCAAAATTCCAATCTTAATCATTTGCAGCATTACCATATGATCAAGGCATTGTGGCACTAATTATGGAGATTTAAATAAGATCAATTGAAGTTGCTAAGCTAGCCATTTGAAGGGATCCAATTTGTCATAATGTTAACTTCTTATAAATAAGTAGGTCATAGGAATAAGGCTTAAAGTAAAAGGGAAGCTAAAAGAAGAAATCAAGCAAGTAAAGGAGTCAAAAAAAAGAAAAAGAAAGACCTAGAAGGATAGCAATTTCTTAGAGTTTTACGCTGCATTTTTAGGGGCTAAAGCACTTCCCATTTTTGTATAAATAGGAGAGAATGGCAAGTCATAAGGAGCTTTTAGATAGATTTTTAGATTTTTAGTTTTAAATTTATGCACTTTATTTTCTCAACACTTTTATTTTCTTGCTTTCTAAATAAGGCTATTTGGTAGCCAATTTGCTTTACTTTCCATGAAATTTTAACTTTTTTCATTTAATTTTCAATTTAATTTCAAATTTTCTCAATGAAATTCCAAGAATCTTATGTTTTTCCCTTCAATTTCCATTGATTTCACATGATCATCAATGCTATTTGGCAATTTCAATTTTTGACCTCCTTGCAATGTTTTGATTACATCCTAATAAAATCTAGCTTGTTTTGAGCCAAAATTTTTTTATTAGATTCCTAACTCATATTTTTAAAATTTGGAAAAAAAACTTATTTAAATTCCATTTAAAAAATTTCAGAAAAATCTTCAAAATTTTGGCTAAACTCAACTGGCAAAGTTGGATCTTGAATTAGTGACAACAAATCAAGGTACTTCTCTCCATCTTGGCATTTGGTTTGTAACTTTTTCATTTTACACTCTTCAATTCATGTGTTTACTTGTTAATTGGCAATGTATTGCAATTAAATTCATGTTTTTACATCCTATTTAGATGATTTTTCTTGCAACTACTTTGTTTTTGCCCTTTTTTCATTCAATTCTTGATCTACTTCATTAAGCTTATTTTTTCATTATTTCATGCAACTTTTTTGTTGATCTAGGTAACAAACTCACAAATCTATGTTACTTTAGTTCATTTTGAGTTCATTCCCTCTAGAGAGTTCTAGATCTACATTTTCTTTCAAAGTTAGGTAGTTTCATGAATGTAAAATGCATTTTTAGTTTTCAAGTTCTTGTCTAGATCTTGCAATTTCCTTTCATTAATTGTATTGTACTGTTGTTTCTATTCTAGTTCACTCATTGTCTTTGCAATATCAAAATTGATTTCATTCAATTTGATGCAAATTAGTTCTATTTTTACTTGTTAAAGTTTTTGTTTCAAAGTTTGCATATAGATTTCGGATTTTGTTAGTTCCTCTAGGATTTGTGATCTTGTTGCTTTATTTTCATTTCCATTTTGTTTGGATCTTCAATTTACATTATATTAGTTTAAATTTTAGTTTGTTTAGCTCAAGTTTCAACATTTTTCTAGTAGTTTCTTGAGTTGGTAGTTGATGTTAGTTAAGGTGATTTATGTTCGGTTGTTAGTAGTTAAGTTGGTTACACTTTTTTAGCCATTTTTTTACTTGTTCCTTGCACTTGCCATTTTCAATTCTTAAATTTGATTTCCATTTTATTTCATGTTTAGTTCATTGCAATTTATTTTAGCTATTTTTTTGTAATTTCTTTTATTTTACTTAGCTTAGTTTTATTCTTACCTTCCTATTGAACCAACTTTAGGGTGTGGGGATAAAAAATACTTAGGTTAAGAATCTCTTTCACTAATCTTTGTGGCATTAACATCTAGAATTTTATAATCTTTATTATTACTTGTATAGAATGTGCACTTATAGAATACATGAATCAAGTTTTTGACACCATTGTCGGGGATTAGGTGTAAAGTCTTAGGCTAATATCAAGGTTTTGGCTCTTTTTTGTGCTTTATTTCTTTATGCTTACACATTAAGGACAATGTGTTGTTTAAGTTTGGGGATATGGGAAAATTGCTATAAGTTTTGTAAAATTTTTTGAATTTTCCTTAAGTTTTACTTTGAAAGTGAGCTTGACTTATGGTAGCTTAAATCATTAGTATGCTTTCCTTGATTAGTTCTTCATGAAGCCATTGATACACAGAGATTGAGAATGAATAGTTTTAGGAAAAAGTTGAATATTGTTTGAAATATAAGATAATGCCTACGTTTAGTGAATTCTTGAGTATGAGTTTTCATTTGAGAGTTAATACTTTGATTATTGAATTACATTTTTTATCTAGTGATTAATTATGTAAGGATGAGATTTTTTTTTTCATTGGTATTTGAAGTTATATTTTTTGTTATATAATTTGTTTTAATCATTTCTAGAGGCGAAATCCTATGGAGGCAAATCTTAGAGAACACATAATTAGGGAGATGATATAAGCCATTTTTGGATCAATTGAGCCTTTTTAAGCCAACCTTGATATAACTTTTTCATAGTCACCATATTTGAGCCTAATACAACATTTTTGTTGTTTGGAAATCACATTACAAGCCTAAAGCCTTGATTTGTATATTTCCTATCTTTTGATCTTTTACCTTGTGTACATTAGGACATTCATGCATCATTTTGAACTACGCATTATTAAGGAAGAATGGTGAAGATTAAAAAAAAGAATGAAAGAAAAAGAAAAAAAAAAGTCAAGCTAGTTTGTAAAAGAAAAGAAACATGAAAAGGAAAAGAAAAAGCAAAAGCAATAAAGTGGTGAAATAGCAAATAAAAAAGAAAAGAATGAAAAAGTAAGGAAAAACTAAGTTTAGGGGTGATTCTTTAGAAAAGCTTTAACTTCTTTCTTTTGAGAGCTCAATATTTAATGATCCTAGATAAAATAATGCATTGTTATGGTACTTGTGCCTGAAATTACTTTTATCATATATTGACCCTAACCTTACATTACAAGTTTATAAAGTCCTAAATGATCTTTAGTCATGTGTTTTCTACATTAGTGGAGAGAGATATGATAAGCAAACATATGAAACTTGAGTATACTTTATTGATTTTTGTTCTTGAATTTTCATGTTTTGAATAACATTACTAGATTACATGCAAAGATTTGTTAGTGGTTTGCTTGCTTTTGAGAATCATAGTTAGGAAAAAACTTGAATGAGGTTGATATATTCGTAATTTTACTTTAGTTATATTCATTTAGCAATCCATGAGGCATTCATGTTGAATAAAGCATTGAAAGTGTATGATGATTCTTGCTCCATTTTTTTTTGCTTAAGGAAAAGCAAAATCTTAAAGTTGGGGGTTTGATTGCACTAAAATTTTATCTTTTTCTTACTAATTTTTTATTGTAATTTCTTTTAAATTTTAGTTTGATCCTTGAGAATTTTAGCAAAAACACTCCAAAATGTAAAAATGTTCCATATGTAGGTCAAAATATGAAAAATGAGAAATTCCAAAGATTCTAGATTCATTTTAGAGGATTTTTTGTGCTAAAAGCTAGAAAAAGCCAAAACTACTGTAATTGTGCTATCTTGCCATCTATAGGAGTTTTTCTTAACTCTTTCTTTTATAATTTCTTTAGCTTAATTGAACTTTATGGAACCTTATTTCAAGTCTTAGTTCTTATATTTCTTATTTGGAAATGTTATTTTTAGCTCATTAGTGCATTATTACCTTTATAATATTGTTACAAGTGCTTGAAAGGTAATAGGTTCAATAGTGTCGTTGGAAGTAAATTTTGAATTTGTAATTTCCAAAATTTTTCCAAGGTTTATAAGGCATAATTTGTAAACTTAATGCTCTAAATTTTGGTAGCAAAATGAAGGAACCAATTGTTATAATTGACACCAAAAGGAGGATGCAAAATTTAAGTCTTGGCTGTTGGTAGCATTGCTATATAATCAAGGCATTGTGGCACCAAATATGGAGATTGAAAGAGGATCAATTGGAGCCATTAAGCTGGCCATTTAAAGGGATCTAAGTGGTCATAATGTTGACTTCTTGGAGCTAATTGGATCAAAGGAATAAGGCATGAAGTAAAGAGGAAGCTAAAGGAAGAAATCAAACAAGCATAAAAGTCAAAGACAGGAGAAAGAATGATCTAGAAGGATGGTAGTTTCTTGGAGTTTTTCTTTGCATTTTTAAGGGTTGAAGCACCTCTCATTTGCCTATAAATATGGGAGAGTGGCCAGCGATAAAGAGTTTTTAGATAGATTTTTAGATTTTTAGTTTTAAATTTCTACACTTTTTTCTCTTCATTTTTATTTTTTTGCTTTTCCAAATAAGGTTGTTTGGCAGCCAAGTTGCTTTACTTTCCCTAAAAATTTAACTTTCTTGCTTTAATTTTCAATGCACTTTCAGATTTTCTCAATGAAATTTCAAGAATCTTATGTTTTTGCCTTCAATTTCCATTGATTTCACTTAATCATCAGTGTTGTTTGGCAGTTTTGGTTTTTGACCTCCTTGCAATGTTTTAATTAGATCTTGATGAAATCTAGTTTGTTTTGAGTCAAATTCTTTTTATTAGATTCCTAACTCATGGAGCTTCAAATTTGGTAAAAAAATTCCAAAAAAAGCTTCAAAGTTTTGGTTGAACTCAATTGGCAAAACTAGATCTTGAATGAGTGATACATATCAAGAGACTTCTCTCTATCTTGGCATATGGTTTGCAACTCTTACACTTTACACTCTTCAATTCATGTGTTTACTTTTTAATTTTCATTTTATTGCTATTAAATTCATGCTTTTACATATTGTTTGGATGATTTTTCTTGCAATTGCTTTGTTTAGCTATTTTTACATTTAGTTCTTGCTCTACTTTATTAAGTTAATTTTTTATTGTTTCATGCAATTTCTTTGTTGATCTAGGTAGTAAACTCATAGATCTATGTTGCTTTAGTTTAGTTTGAGTTTATTCCCTCTAGAGAGTTCTAGAACTAAATTTTTCCAAAGTTAGGTAGTTTTCAAAATTTGAAATGCACTTTCGATTTTCAAGTTCTTATGTAGATATTACAGTTTCCATTTGTTAATTGTACTATAATGTTGTTTCTATTCTAGTTCACTTACTAGTTTTGCAATTTCAGATTTGATTTCATTCAATTTGATGTAAATTAGATCTAGTTTTACTTGCTAAATTGTTTGTTTCAAGCTTTGCATCTAGATTTTAGTTTTACTAGTTCCTTTAGGATTTGTGATCTTGTTGCTTTATTTTCATTTCCATTCTATTTGGATCTTCAATTTACATTTTGTTAGTGTAAATTTGTTTAAAGATTTTTCTAGTAGTTTCTTGAGTTGGTAGTTGAAATTAGTTAAGGTAGTTTATGTTTAGTTGTTAGTAATTAAGTTGGTTTATGACTATTTTTGCAATATATTATGTATTTTGCATTGTGATGATGGTTGTGTATTGTGATTATTAATCAACTATATATGTTAATAGTATATTACAATGGCTACTTATTTATGAGAGGTTTTTGCATATTATCTAGATGAGATCACATATTTGAAAGGTGAAAATTATTACATATTTTTATTTGTGATTCAATTTGTGTATTATGATTGTTGATAAAGTATATAGTGAAGTAATTGAAAGCAAAGATATTGTAAGAAATCCTATATTGAACTAGATAGTTTGGTGTATATTGAAATGCAACAAATTTGTAAAATGTCAAAATTATTCTTGAAGTTGTAATATTTTAGTGAATTATACAAGTCTTATATTAATGATTATTATTTTAAACTTTTTGTAAGGAAATTGTGCTATTGCACTATTGCAAAAATATGGTGAAGACTATTCCATCATTTAGATTTCAATCCATAAGAATGGACTGAAGCTATTGGAAAGGTTGAAGCTACAACACTCATACGTATGGCTTTGGATTAGCAAATAGATCTAGGGACCTCATTCACTCAACTCAGTCCACTGCTGTAGCAGGATCATCTAACTCTGTTTGTGATCCATCATCTGTGCCTCTTTAGGCTCATCAGCCTCATATGGAAGAACAAATTGATAAGTGAACTTAGGTTATTCATGGATTAAATGATGCAATTGATGGGGTCTAGATAGACTCTACCATCACAATATTCTAGACTTGATGATGGTATTAAAAATTTTGGATTAACAGGTGCAACAGCAGCACAATGACATTTTTTTTTGGATTTGTATAAGGTAGTTGATGGATGGATGCTATGGATGTTTTATGGTTAGATATTTTATGATGTTTTATGGATGTTATGGATGTTTGATGTATGTTATAGATATTTTATGATATATTTAATGAATGTTATTTGGATTTAATATTTTAATTAATAATAATAGCATATGTAAATAATTACAAATGTTTAAATTGTAATTTACAAGGTTCGAAAATAATTATACATGTTTTTATTTAAATTATTGATGAAATTGTACTTCCATTGATAGAATTTATCAACGAAATTTCACTATTACCAACGAAATTTTTGTCATTACTAATGGAAAAAAACCCTTTTATGACCATTTTCATACTTATCGACAAAAAATTCCCTAGGTAATTACTGATAGAAAAGCCAAAATTTAAGGTATTGTCATGTAAAACATGAAACTTTAATAATAAAGATCAATAAAATGTGCTCAAGTTTCATAAGTTTGCTTATCATATCCCTCTCTACTAACATAAATAAACACATGACCAAAGATCATATAGAATTTTAATAAGTTTATAATGTAGGGCTAAAGTTAAGGTATGATAAAAGACATTTAGCCTTAAGTACCCTAACAATGCATTGCTTTGTCTAGGATAATTCATAAGTGAGCTCGCAAGATAAGAAATGTAAAACTTGACTAAAGAATCACCCTCAAACTTTGTTTTGGCCCACTTTTCTTTATTTCATCCTTTTCTTTGCTTTTCACCACTTTATTGTTTTATTTTTTTTTTCTTTTCCTTTTGCTTTTTCTTTCCTTTTCTTTTCTTTTTTGCAAGCTAGCTTGAGTTTTTCTTTTTTTTTTTTCTTGTTTTCTTTTCATTTTTTTTATTTTTCCATTCTTTTCCTAGCTTTACCCTTTTTCCCTAATCATGCATAGCTCACAAATAGTATATGAATGTTCTAATGCGTATAGGGTAAGGGACCAAAAAGATAAGAAATATCAAAACAAAGGCTTGGACTTGTAATATGATTTCAAAACAAAGAAAAAATATAATAAAGCTCAAATAGAGTGACTATGAAAGTATTATATCAAAGTTGGTTGAAAAAGGCTCAAACGATCAAAAAATTGCTTATATCATTCTCTAACCATATGTCCTCCAATATTTCACCCTAATAAATGAGCAAAACAAATTCTAAAACATAAAACATAGTTTAAAAAACCAATGAAAAAAATAATCTCATGCTTACATAATCAATCACTAAATAAAAAATGCAATTCAATATTCAAAGCATCAACTCACAAATGGAAACACTTACTCGATAATTCACTAAATTTAAGCATCATCTCATATTTCACACAATATTTAATCTTTTCCTAAAGCTATATTCATTCTCAGTCTTTAGCTATCATTGGCTTTATGAAGAAATATAGAAATAAAGCACGAGAGAGAGGAATAAGGAAACTCTTCTATCCACATGGAGGCATGGTGACGAATCTCCCATCAAAGCTTTAGTCAAAACTAGTGCATCCTCTTTAAGCTCTTATTCATCCTATAAAATAAAAAAAACTACACAAACAATCTTCATCAATATGTACAAGAAAAACATAAGCTAAACAACAAAATAAGAAAACGAACAAAAAAAATGAAATGTAAAGCGTTTTATTTAAAGTCAAAAGCTAGTTATCAGAATAAGCTCAACACTATATGTTCATAGTGATCACTCCACACTTAATTCCTGAATCTATCCTCTTTCTTAACTATCTCATCAAAAATAGTGTATAATGGTGGATCATGTAGGCAAGCATGAGTGACAGTAAAATCCTCAACAAAACCTTCAACCTCACACCTAAAAAGACTAAGGTAAGTGGGTATCAATTTTAGAATCTAGTCAACCAGTCTATTCTCAACATTAATCGTATCATATCCTCCTTGCATCAAGTTCACACCCTCCTTCCTAGGAGGACTATGATACGCATGATTAATTTTAAATTTCTTAAAGATTGGTGAATTAATAAAAAAGATATTTCATCAATATCAACTAAACCATCATCCTCTCTCTAAAAGGACAATGATCAGTATAATCAAATTCAAATATCTCAAAAATGGGTGAATCTGAATTTGAAGGTCTAATCACTTTATAAAGAAAATCAAAATCAACTACAGACTCAACACTAGAGGTTGGTGCAAATTAATAAGTAGTATCAATATCTCATCATCATCCTCACTCAAATCTTTATCTTTTACCTTATCGACTACAAGAAACTCCTCAAAATGCAAGAAAAGGTGTTTTAGGTGAAAAATATCATCAACCAATATGTTAGCTACCTCTACCTTTGATCACTTATCAAAAGCATAAGAGAATGGTAAGTTTTAAAAACATGAAAAGTGACCTTTTGATCTTAAACTCACATGGTCTATTTCTTTTTTTCTATATCAATCAAGGCCCTAACAGTGTCTAAAAAAGGTCTCTCTAGAATAATTAGGATCTCATGATCCACCTCTATATCTAGAACCACAAAATTAGTAGGCAAAATAATTTTTTTTTGCTTTTTCAAGACATCTTCTATAATTTGTCGAGGGTATTTTAGTGACTTGTCGGCCAACTATAGAGTAATTAAAGTGGGCTTCGCCTATTCTATGCCTAATTTCTTAAAAATGGCCTAAGGCATCAAATTAATACTAACAGCTAAATCATATAAAACTCTATCAAATGACATCTTACCTATAATGTATAGTATGGTAAAACTATTAGGATCTTTCAACTTCATAGGTAGTTCTCTTTTAATTAAAGATGTGCATTCACTGGTAAGTGTAACTATCTCATAATCCTCTAACCTCTTCTTTTGAGAGATAATGTCTTTTATAAATTTGGCATAAATAGGCATCTGTTCTAATGCATCCATAAAAGGGATGTTGATGTGCAACTTCTTAAATTTGTATAAGAATTTAAAGAATTGCTTCTCCTTTTTTTGCTTCTCAAACTTCTAAAAAAAATAATGTAAGGCCTAGGTTGCTCGACTTTAAGAAAAGCAAACCTAAATGAATAGGTATAACACTATGCATAGATGTTTGGGATAACTGGGTAGGTTTAATGCTCTCATCCACTTTCTTCTCCTTATCCCTCTCCTAAACTAGATCTCTTCCAGGCTCATCATCAAACTCAACAACTACTGCATCATGAAAACCTACTTGGACCAGGTCACTAGCTATTTGCCTTCCATTCTTAAGTGTAATGGCTTTACAATGCTCCTTTCCCTCTTTCCAAGGTTGACTGCTGTGTTACTAGGTAGATTGCCCTAGGGTCGGGTACTAAAAAGGGTAGTTAACTGACCTATCTAGGTTTCTAAGTTCTTATAGACGTAGTTTGATTTCGGAACATGGTGTTTTAGGTCTGTATGAAAAAAGTCTGGGTTCTAATCATGGAACTTACAAGATCTTTTATCGAAGGTTTCTTCTCGAAAGGTGGCATAAATGGATATTGAGGTGTGAATTGTTGTGGTTGTCACTACTACTAATATGATGTTTGCTGGAAACCAGAGGGTGAGATGGTCTAGTGTATTGATGTTATTGTAATACCTGAATGGACTGGACTGAGACATGGTTATTCCTCCAATCTGGGCTATATGTGGAAGCATAGGGTTATTGGGTTACCTAATGATTTATCCTAAATAATGGATACTCTTTGGGTGAATAAGACAAGACTCCCCTAAATGACCTACCCCACATAATTCACACAAAGCTATAGGACTATGGGTGAACCTAGAATGACTAGGACTCAACTTAGAGGATGTGACTTTAAGATTCAATGATTCTAAAGATTTGGCTAAAGACTCTACCCTAGCACTCAATGCTTTAAACTCATTAAGTTAATACACCTCTAAAGCTTTCCTAGAATACTATATATCATTTGACCATTAATAGTTGTTGGTACCCATATCTTTTATCAAATCATATGCATTATTGAATGTTTGACTCATCAAGGCACTTCCATTACAACATCTAAAATGGTCATAGTATTCAGTATCAATCCATTGTAAAAAATTTGTAACTCTAGCCATTGTAGTAGTCCATAGTTTGGACACCACCTCAGGAACTTATTGTATATCTCCTAGGCCTTATATAAGGTTTTTGAGTCATACTAAGAAAAAGTTGTAATCTTTTTCCTAAGCTCGGGGGTTTTGGTTTAAAAAAAAAAAAACTTAGCCATGAACTTTTGCACTAAATTATCCTAGGTGGTAATGGAAACTAGTGACAACGAGGCTAACCAACTCTCAGCTCTATCTCTAAGGAAAATGGAAACAATCTAAGCCTAATGGCATCCTCAGTAAAACCATTATATTTGAATGTATCATATATATATATATTAAAAGTTCCAAAATGAATATTCAGGTCCTTACTCGTACAACCACTAAATTGCACTAACTGTTGGATCATATGGATAATTGCAGGTTTAATCTCAAAGTTATTGGCTTATGTGATTGACTTTATAATACTAGGTTGACATCTATTAAGATTGAGCACAGCATAGTCCCTAAGTGCTTCAATGTCTTGCTCAGCCATAGTGATGGTAAAATTAATTTGTATCTCCCTTCTAAACCTCCTAAGGGTAGTTCCAAGCTTAGGATCTAGAAGGATCAACTCACATCTCCTAACTAAGTGCATATATGGGCCATAAGAACACTATATCTAATGAACAAATCTAAAATTAGAAACATAAGTATGTACATCTAAGGAAAATGAACAATAAAGGAAGATAGGCTATGTACACCTAAAATCGAAGCAAACCTAATAACTAGCCTAAAGTATGTATATTAAGGGTGAACCAATCTATAAAAAAGTATTGTGAAGGATGATATTAGCCTAAGACTCTTAACTTTTAATCTCGAGCAGTGGCATTAAAAACTTGATTGGGTCATTTTATAAGTGCATAGACCATACAAGTAATAATAGTGACCTTTCAGTCAAGATATCATCCCACAAATATTAGATAAAGAAATTCCTAGAGTAAGTATTTGTTATCACCCTACCCTCCTATAGTTGGTTCGATCATCAAATTAACATGAAAACTAACTACTACAAAAAAAATTGAATAAGGCGGTAAAAATGTAAAACTAAGTAAATGAGAAATTATACTAAAATAATAAGTACACGAATGCTACAAAATGTAAATTACAGTAGCTAAATCAAAGTAAAACAAATTTGAAGCTTGAGCTACTATTGTGAATTAAAAATGGAACATGATCAAATAAAAACAAGCTGAAAATTCAAAGCACTATTAAAAACATCTTGAGAAATGAATTTGAAAAGTAAAGGATAAAGAAAAATGACAAAATGCAAAGGAAGATCACAAAACTGCAACTAGCTCAAATTCTGTAACCAAACTTAGATTTAAGTAATCTAGATCTAATTGATGCTTAAGCAAATAATCATGAACTAGAATTTGAAAGGCCTCTTAAGGAACTAAAAAGAAAATTGATTGGAAAAACAAAAATGCAAGAAAATGAAAGAGCTAACTAAGAAAAACCAAAATAGAATCCTAAACTCACTAAGTTGAAAAGAGAAAAATTATATCTAGAAGCCTATATTGAAAATGAACTTAAACTGAGCTAATGAACAATTAATCAACAAGTTTACTATAAAATCTAGTATGAAAATCGTAACAAAGTATAGAAAAACTAACTCATTGAACTAGCTATTCAATATAAAATAGAGAAAAACAATGTAATAAATAAACAATTCAACCAAACAACCATAAAACTCATGAATTAAAATGCAACAAAATCAAAGTAAGTAAGATAACAAGTAAATCTAAGATATCAAAAGTTGGAAGAAGCAAACAAATAACCAAGAAAAGAGAAGAACCAAGCTCTAACTTAAATTACACATCTAATCTCCACTACCTCCTAATTTCAACTACAATTTTAAAGATTAAACTGAAACAATTGGAATTGATTTTGAGGTTGATTTTCTACTATGTTAAAGCCTAAAAAACTATGAAACTATGAAAAGAAAAAGAAAAAAAACAAGTATGAAATCATTAAGTTTTGAAGAAACATTGAAGCGAGAAAATAGAATTGAGATCAATGTGAAATTAACAAGATTTGAACATAAAGTTATAAGAATTTGCAAAATTCATTGCCAAAATCTTAAAGAAAATTAGAAAAACACCTTAGTAATTGTGAATTTATAATCAAATTCAATAAGGAAACATTGAAATCTAGAGCTATTAGGCAAGTAGGAAAATAAAATTATGGAAAAGTATGATGCAGAAAACTAAAGAACAAAAAATTAAAATCCTAGTCTAAAGTCTCCCAAAATGGCTAGCTCTTCTCCTATTTATAGACGAATGAGTGATGCCTTAAACCCTAAAAATTCTCTTTAAAATATCAAAGAATGAAAGGTCTTCTAGATTTTTTATTCTCTTTGTTGCCTTAGTTGTTGCAAAATTATTTTGGCACCTCCATCTCTTTATTGGTTATAAGCTTCTCTTCTCATGCATTTTTACCGATCCAAAAAACCCACATTATGGCCAATAAGAGCTCTCCAAAATTTCAAGTTTGCAACTCCTTAAAGCTTCTTTTAAACCTCCAATTTGTAATGCCAAATCAAGAAGTTGCATGAACCATGTACACAAATAGCAAGCTTGATGTTCTCTTCCTCATTTTGACATTAAAAGCATTCATTCCTTTTTCAATTTTTTGCCAAATTTCAAACATTGAATGAACAATTTGACATTATGATACTTGACAAAATTCTAAAATTCGATCAACTAAAAATCACTTCCATCTTTATAATACATTTTACCTTTTAAACATGTATGAAGATACTAAAAAGGTACCAATGCAAGCTTAAGCTAAGGATTCAATGAAGAGTATAAGAAATAAGGATTGAAATAAGGTTTCATGAAATTCAATTAAGCTCAAGAGAACATAGGAAAAAGGATTAAGAAAAACTACCTCAAAAGGCAAAGTAGCTTAATAGCGCTAGTTTAGGCCATTTTCACAACTTGCACAAAAAATCCTCCAAAATGTATCCAAATTATCCAAATTTACTTATTTTCTCTATTTGCACCTACATATAAGATAATTGTGTATTTAGAAGTTATTTTGCTACAATTGGTAAAGAACAAGTCAAAATATAATAAAAATTGCACTAAAAATAAGTATGAAAAAACTAAAATTCTAATGCAATCAAGATCCAGGATTTACACTCAGTAGAGGAAAATTTGTTATATTAACTATCAATAATATAATTTTGTATTTACATTATAAACCATTACTTTATTTAGTTATTTTTATATTTTTTTAATATACCCATATAACTTTCAATATTACAAAAGACTCACCAATGGCAAATCTAGTAATTTTTTTGGGATATCCATTTATAACTATAAAAATCTACCAATGAATTTACCAATTTTATTGATGAAAAAGATGTCAACGAAGAAATTTCCAAGGTGTTTAACAAAAAAAAAATTTCAAATATTCTTATTTTTTAATTTTTAAGGTTTCCATAAGAAAATTTAAGAGTGTTTAGTTAAAAATTTCCTTTCAAATTTTCATATTTTCCAATTTTTGGGATGTCTATGGACACCTTAGTATGAAAGTTGTAGTCACCACTGAGACTTATACTTGAGTATTTCTTTTACAATTAATGGTGTCTAAAACAAATTAAAAATTAAAAATTGTTTCTAATAATTTTACTAACTTTTTTTATATTTTAATAAGGCAAAATACAAAAATCATTAAAATTTTGAATAACTTGCTTAAGTCAAAAATTATTTTCAAATTTCAATAAAGGCAATCACCCTAATTGTCCCCATTATGAATCTGTCTTTACATGCTAAAAGTAGTAAAAATTGTAAACTAAGCAAATCAAAATGAAGTAAAATATACTTAATTGATTAAGTTTAGTTGGGTCCCACCTCATATGTGTGGGACTATAAGGCAAATATTTGGTTGTACTTCTATGCACCACTTTTTTTATAACAAAAGCCAATCCAAATAAAGCTGATCATTATTATTCAAGTCCTAAAGTTTTCGTTTTACTCTACCCTTCACATGGATTGCAATTCATTATGCACTATCATATATAAAAGCATGTAATCCTATGATTAGCTCGAAACAGTGAATCAAATCCGCCTAACTTTTACTATTGTTTGAGTGAATGACAGCCACTAATTATTGCTAGGAGAATTAGATATTAGGGAAATAGAAGTGAAATTATTCAAGTTTAGTAACAAGGCCAAAAATAATTGTTTGGAAGGAAATCTTAGCCTTTAAAATTGCTAAGAAGGCAATTGTAATTAGAATTTTGTCAATAAATTTATCTTTTTTAATTTAATTAACATATATTAAAACAAATTAAAATATAGATCCCGTTAGAACAACATGTACGTATGATGATAATAGGGTGTACAAATTATTAGCATGATAATTGAATGTTTGAAGCCTTATATTAATCCAAACATACACGTCCATATGTACAAGTTGTTAACTAGCCCTATACAATAGAAGTGAAGATACACAAGTTAAATGACTCTATCCAAATTTTAAGTCACACTTAAAATAACCTAATTTAATCTTTCTCAAGCTATATTCTAAATATGTGTGACCCATTAGGTACCGTAATATATTGACAGTAAATATAAAGATTGTAATCTTTAGTATTTTTGGATAAGATGATTCAAATTTTTTTAGTTCCATCATTAATTCTCCAATTAATCAATTTTATATTTATAGATCATGGTTGTCATCTAGTAATGAATCATGACCCTTAAATGTTAAGAAAAAATCAATGATCTTTTCATCACTTAATATCTTAGTTTAACATTGAGTATATGTAGTGCCTACTCAATAGGTTAATCATATTAAGTTTTAGTTTATAGACATTAACTCTTTAAATAAGTTTTAAAAGCATTCCAAAACTTCATTCCACCTTGGTTAAGGATTTCCTGAGTTAATTCTTACTAAGACTAGTTGATATATTCCCTTAATCACTTGAGGTGTTGAATCATTTATTGATTACTACATGCATCTTTGTATATCTCATGTTATAACTAATATTGTTTGACTGGTGCATCCACGATGAGGACCATAAATAAAATAACACAAGAATAATATTCCTCATATAAGATCATTAGTAACCTCAAGTTAGAAGAATAGTTATACAACTAAAACATGAGAATATTGCCATGAACACTCAAGTGATTTACCAAATGGCATTCTTATTCTAAGTCATGTTCAATGAGCTTATTCTTATAATAAGCACCCTTATTTTAGCTCAAACTTATCCTAACTTCAACCTATAAGATGATTACTTACTTCACAAGTAAGAGTATAACCATATGTCATTCTCAACAACTTTTATCAATATCTTTCTTTTATAAAGCATTGACTAAAAACATTTAAAAAATATAGTTTTGATGCGATGATGATCTCATAATTACAACTTTTTTGTAATTTTCATGCAAAACTTATTTAGTACAAGGACCTTATGATTAAACATATATATAAATACAATCGAAAGCTTATAAATAAATTAAGGCATGTTATTAGATATAAAATTTACGATATAACTTGAGTATTTTGGACAAATCCAATTATCGTCTAAGGCACACTCTAACAATCTCTCACTTGCACTATAACCAATTACCTATATATCTAATACCATATAGTGTTATATGCCTATCATGCTTTTACTGAGACAAAGGATTAGCATAAGGATATGCTAAATTGTCCTTTGTGAAACTTGTTATACTTTTATACCATTTTTTATTTATTATCTCTAGAATTAAATGGTAATACCTCAATACATACTTAGATCATTTATAAGACTTTGGTTATTTGCTTGTCTATAGCTCTATTGTTATCATAATAAGTTGTTATTGGATCAACAATGCTTAAAACCACACTTAATTTAGTGATGAACTTGTTGATCCAACTTACCTCTTACATCGTATTAGAGGCATAGATGTATTCAACCCTGGTTGTAAAATCTATGGTTATAACTTGTTTGAAACCCTTCCAAGTAAGCTCTCCCTATTGAGTACAAAAACATAGCCATTTTGGGATTTGCTATCACTGTTGTTAGATTGACTAACATCACAAAACTCTCAAACTTGGAGTTTGGCTCTTTTATAAACAAGAAAAGCATCTTTCATTCTCTTTAATTTCTAAAAAAATGTTTTTGTAGTTAGCTAATGATATTCTCCTAAATTAGCTCGATAATAGCTAGTTATGCTCAAGGTATAAGCAATATTTGATCTTGTGTAAAACATTACATAAATGATAGATCTAATTGTCAATATCTATGGAATTTTATCCATGTGATCTCTTTTTTGTTGTACATTTAGAATATATTTCCTTGGAAAGATTTATGCCACACGACATAGGCAAGTATCCTTTCTTAGATTATTATATGCTAAACCTTTTTAGCATCTTGTAAATGTCTATGTATTGTGAAAGACAAAGCAACTTTTTTGATTTATCTCTATAAGTCTTAATTCTCAGTATGTTTGTTGTTTCTCACAAATTTTTCATGGATAACTTCTTAGATAACTAAATATTGGTAGATTGAAGAATAGGTACATTGTTTTCAATAAGTAATATGCCATCCACATATAACACTACGAAAATAATTGCACTTCCATTAACCTTCTTGTACACAAAAGGCTCAACAATACATCATCTACATATAGTACTACGAAAATGATTGTACTTCCACTAACCTTATTGTACACATAAGGTTCATCTTCGTTCTTAATAAAATTGAATTCTCTAATCGTTTCATCAAAATGAATGTTACAAATCTTTGATACTTACTTTTGTCCAAATATGAACTTTTGAAGCTTGCATGCCTTATCAATGTCTTTCTTTAATTTAAAACCTTTAAGTTGTATCCTATACACTTTATCTTACAAATTCTTATTAAGGAATGTGGTTTTGACATCTATTTGTCATATTTCATAATCATGATATATGTCAATAGCAAGTAAAATACTAATGGACTTAACTATGGCTACAGATAAAAAAGTTTCATCAAAATCAACTCCTTACTTTTTATTATAAGCTTTTGCTACTAGCCTAGTTTCACAACTAGAAATTTAGCCAACATCAACAAAATTTTGTGAACAAAAATTTTTCATTGGTAATTACTGACTAAATATTGGTAGAACACCAACAAAATAAAATAAAAAATTAACTTAATATTTATCGATGAAATACTAACAGGTTATCGATAGAATTTATCGATAAAAATGAATTCATCAGTATTTTGTAGGTAAATATTTGAAGAAGACAAAAACAGTTGGCATGAGATTTACTGACATAATTGTTTGTCAATAATTTGTTGGAAAACATATTATCGATGAATTAAAGATGAAAAACTTCATTGGTAAATATTTTTAATAAAAATTAAATTTAAAAAGAAATAATTTAAATTTTTTTAAAATATAAAAGGGAATTGCTAATGAAATTCTATCGATATTTTGTCGGTAGGAACTATAAATCTAAAATCCCTATACCTTTTTCATATTTTCTCTCGTTAATACTCTTTTCTTATTCTCTCTCCCTGACACCCTTCATTCACTTTCTTCTCTCTGTCATGTATATTCTCGATGCCAAAAAATAGTCAATCTTTAGGTGGGTTTTATCAATCGTCCCCTTTTTTCTTTTTTTTCAGTGGTAGCTCCTATAGGTACATTTTTCTTTTTGTCAACTGACCCTAAACTCACACTTATCTCATGTTTTATAACTTTAATTGATGTTGCTTTTGACTATCATTGAAATATAGTTGGCATTATGTCCACAAGTCCCACCTAACTATATTTATATTTCTAAGGCTTGCAAATGTTAAAGAGGATGTTGTTTGTGATACCTTGCTTATAGGTTTCTTAACTGAAACTTTGTCTTTTATTTACATTTAGTGAAATTTTGAAATTTATATTTTAATTATAGAAATATGGAATGAATTTGCTCATAACAAATCTTACATATGCTGATTAAGGAATGAGTGTAATTGGCAATTGATTGTGACAGAAGCATAATTGAATCCATTCCTCTTTATGTTAGTAATAAAATGTCTGTAACTCTATCCAAGGTCTATTTATTTGTTTGCTGCAAAGCTTTACTTTATGAGAGAGAATTAGCTTAGGTATTCTTTTCTTGGATCCACATTGTACAAGTCAAACAACATAGAACTAAGCTTGCCTAAAAACTAAAAAATGATTAACTAATAACCTCTACCATCTAACTAATACCCATCTAATATTAATTTTTGCTTGAGTTTTGCTACAATTGATTAATAGGTTGACTTTCCTCTTTTTGCACAACCTTTTATTTTTATTTGTATATATATTCTTGAATTTAAAGAATTTATGTCACTATATATTTCAATAAATGTGAAACTGTAACCTCAATAAAAGTTTTTATGTCCTTGTCTTTTCATTTTTTCACTTTTTAATCCATACTTTCTAAATGATGTCATTTATGTTTAAGATAGTTATGAGATAGTCCAATCATTCCAATATACTTCTTATGTAAGCTCTAATTATAATTCTAATTCTCTTTTATTTGCCTTGTCTTAGTCTTTTGGATTGATTCATTCATCAAACTTTGCTTTACCACAATCATTTTCAAGTTAAGACATAAGGTAATTTATTTTCTTTAGCTTTCCTTTGAACTATATTTTAAGTCTTTAATTGTTATTCTTTGCTTAAATAATGTTAGAGAATTTTGAAATTTAAGACTTTTTGTATCCTATAAGAGTAGTAATGTAATGTTGACCAATAATTGCACATATGATCATATAGAAACTTTCATTTAATCATTTAAAAGTTGTTCAGAGTCTCAAATTATTACTTTTTGCTTTAATGTTCATGGTGTTAGTGAATTTTGAAATTTTAAAGATTTTTTATGTACCATAAGGGCAATAATGCAATGCTTATCAATGATTGCTGACATTGTCATCTAGATAGCTTAAGTTAATCATCTAAAAGTTGTTCAAAGTCTTAAATTATTATTGTTTGCTTTACTAGTCATAGTGTTAGTAAATTTTAGAATTTTTAAGACTTTTTGTGACCTACAAGGGCAATAATGCAATGCTAACTCATAATTGCTCATCTGGTCATCTATAGCTTAAATTAATCATTTAAAAGTTATTCGAACTCTTAAATTGTTATTGCTAGTGTAAATATACATAGTGTTAGTGAATTATGAAATTTTTAGTACTTTAATGTCCTACAAGGGCAATAATGTAATGCTGACTAATAATTAATCATTTAAAAGTTGTTCAAACTTTTAAATTGTTATTGTTTGCATAAATATTCATGATATTAGTAAAGTTTGCAATTTTAAAAGGCTTTTAATTTCTTATAATGGCAATAACGTAATGTTGACCAATAATTATACATACAATCATTTAGATAGCTTAAGTTAATCATTTAAAAGTTGTTCAAATTGTGAAATTATTATTGCTTGCATAAATATACATGGTGTTAGTGAATTTTATAATTTTTAAGACTTTTAAAAGCTAATCATTTAAAATAGTTCAAAATCTTAAATTATTATTGTTTGCTTTAATGTTAATGGTGTTAGTGAATTTTAAAATTTTTGGGACTTTTTGTGTCCTACAAGGGCAACAATATAAAGCTAACCAATAATTGCTCATATGTTCATCTAGATAAGTTAATCATTTAAAGGTTGTTCAAACTCTTAAATTGTTATTGGTTACATAAATATACATGATGTTAGTGAATTTAGTAATTTTGAAGGACTTTTAATGTCTTACAAGGGTAATAATGTAATGCTGACTAATAATTACATGCATGATCATCTAGATAGCTTAAGTTAATCATTTAAAAGTTGTTCAAACTCAAATTATTATTGCTTGCATAAATATACATAGTGTTAGTGAATTCTAAAATTTTTAGGACATTTAATGTCCTACAAAGGCAATAATGTAATGTTGACCAATAATTACTCATATGATTATCTAGATAGCTTAAGTTAATCATTTAAAAGTTGTTCAAACTCTTAAATTGTTATTGTTTGCTTGATTAATGAGGACTTTTAAAAGGTTAAGCACATTTTAAGACTTTAATTCCTTATCTTTCAATTTAAGATACTAAAAGTTAACGTACCACATGATGATTTGATTAGGGTTGGAAAAATAAATAGAGATTACTCTTGGATGTATTTTGTCTAGATGTAAATGTATACATTAGTCAAAACTTTATAGATGGTGTGGAAGAATTTATTGGATATGTTTTTTCTCTACTTTACTTTGTAAGTAACAAAAAATATAGGTGTCACTGTACTAAATGTCAAAACAAAATGTTTCTAAAAATGGATATTATCCATGAGCACTTTTATTATAAAAGGTTTTACTCCTGGTTATACAAGTTGGGTATCACACGGGGAGTTAGAAATTGGACAACCATCAATACACAGAAATAGCTTTGAACTAATTAATGAAACAAGAATAAAATTCCATTTGCCAAAATGATTTAGATGCTTATCATGGTAGTGAAGCAATAGTTGACAATGAGTTTAGATGAGACAAGCTTCTATTATTTATTGAATGATGTAGATGAACTTTTATGGTTAGACTGTGTGATCATAGATGAACCTTTCTACTATGTCACAACTTTTAAATTGTAAATCATAGTTTAACCGAGTGAGTAATGTTTTGATTGTCTATTAAACATAATGAAGGATATGATACTGGTAGATGACAAATTACTAGAAAACTTCTATAGAATGAAGAAAAAGATGAAGAAACTTAGACTTGGTTATAAGAAATTTCATGCATGCAAAAGCAATTACATGTTATTTAATAAAAAAAGCAATAAATTTGACGTATTGTTTAGTATATGGTCATCCTCAATATTTAACGAATAAGTCTGATAGTGAGACAAAGAAAAAGATTCTTTATAAGATCTTGTATTATTTATCACTAATACCAAAAATTCAAAAACTTTTTATATTAATTAAAAAATAAATATATGACATGGCATGCCCATAACCAAAGTCAAAATGGTGTGCGTTAACACCATGTTAATGATGAAGTTTATCAGCACTTCAATCGTAGTCATAAATCATTTACATTTGAACTTTAAAATATTAGATTAAGATTATATGCAAATGATTTTTATCCATTGGCTTTATATGTCAAACCATACTCTTGTTGGCTAGTAATGCTTGTAGTATATAATTTTTAGTCATGGTTGTGTATGAAGCAAGAATATATCTTGTTGAATGTAGTCTGAGTCAAAATATAATTTTTTTTAAAAACCTTTAATTTATGAGTTAAAACTATTGTCGTTTAATAGTGTTGTGACCTATGATGCTTATAAAATAAAACTTTTATTTAAGTGCAGCACTTTTATAGACAATTAATGATTTTCTTGCATATGGATGTTGTCTTAATGGAGTATTCATAGAAACTTATCTTATATTTATTGCATAGGAAAAAGTAATTCTTTTCGATTAGAACATGGTTAAAAGCATTGCTTTTTCGATTATAATCATCATTTCTTACCTCATGATCATCCTTTCAAAAGGTAAAAAGAAAATTTTCATAAAAGAGTTGAGTGTGATTCCTTTATTGTTCCATTATCAGGTGAAGAAATGTTGGCTTGTTTAGATAGTTTTGTGATATCATTTTTGGCACAAAATGTAAGATCAGAAGCTAGACAATTTTGGTGAAAGTCATAACTAGGTGAAAAATAATATATTTTAGAAGTTGGCCTATTAGCATACTAATCTTATTCTGCACAAGCAAAATGTAATGCATATTAAAAGTGACGCCTTTAATAATGTCTTCAACACAATGATGCATATTAAAGGCAAAATCAAAGAAAACATAAAGGCTAGACTAGATTTGAAGGTGTATTGTAAATGACCTAAGTTAGAATTGGTTGAAAGTAATGGCAAACTCTTCATGCCTGAAGCTTTTTAAACTCTAAGTAAAGAGCATAGAAAAAAATGTATGTGCATGGGTTAAACAATTAAGACTTCCTAATGGTTTTGCATCTAATATTGTTCAATGTGTAAATATGGCTAATTGCAAGTTTTATAGGATGAAAAGTCATGATTGTTATATTTTTATGCAACTATTGCCCCTAATTGTCTTTCATGATTTTGCATCTAATTGATTTTAGATGTAATTACTGAGTTATCTCAATTTTCAAAGATTTGTGTTCTACTAAAATCATGGGGATCATATAAAAGTCTGGCAAAACATATTGTTGAAACAATATGCAAATTAGGAAAGATTGTTCCTCTAAGTTTTTTTTATTTTATAAATCATTTGCGTATCCATTTGCCATATGAGGCAAAATTTGGTGGACATATTCATTATTAAAGGAATTATCCATTTGAGAGGTAATATAATTCAATTTTCAATTATTAACATTGATTAATTGAATTCATCTAGATAATGTTTAGGTTATGTGATGATGATTACTAGATTTCTTCATCATCTTAAGAAAAAAATGCACTAATTAAGTATTTATTGAATCATCTAAATGTGAAGCATATGTTAATGATGAGATATCCATTAACATACCAACACCTACACATCCAATCAAGTAGGTGTGGATTACTCCCTTCGTAGATGGGTATGAGCTATACTTTTTGTTTTTATTTTATTTTGAATTTAGTTTTTAAACAACTCATTTTAACTAATCTTAATAATAAGTGCTTGTTGATAGTTTTGAGCAGTCATTTATTAGCTTAACAATTTCAAGCATAACCTAAAGGAATTTTATTGCTCTTTGGCTAACATGGGTTAAAGTTCTTTCAAAAGTCAAGATGTTAATGTTTAAAAATTTTCTAGCAACTAGACATATATTTTATATATATATATATCCATTACGAAAGGTTGATTTATTTGAATGAAAAGTTTATACTGATTTGAAAGATTTATTTTATTCCTAACTGCTATGTTAAGAAAAATATCAATGGGTTGAGTTAGACAATGCTCAAGTTAAAATTGCATGGGATAAGATTTTCAAGAATCAATTCAGAGACTTGTTATTAGATAAAAGGAAATTAGCAATGAAAGAGAATGGAGTTGATAACATTATATATTACAGAGGGATAAAGCATAGGTGGATTACTATTCTAGTTTGAGATGCTCTTATTGATAATGTATAGAGCACTAATGCATGGCAAAACAAATTTGCTAAAACAAAAGCAAATCGTGAAACACAAAAAGGATTATGAAACACATTGGTGGTTCAATTGTATTTCTTATTCATAGAAAAAGAATGGTGATGTATTGTCACGAAATATTTTTATCATATTTATTTAATTTTTATATAAGTTTCATTGTTACATATTTTATATAATATTATTCAAAACGAACACAATCAACTGAGTTGCAATAGTAGCTCTCATTTTAAGAATGGCTTAACCACACTCATGAATATTTAAAAAGGCATGGTGATTTCATTGACAAAAAGCCCAAAGTTGCTAGTGTACGCGACTTCTTATTGGATTGTTGACTTTAGTTGTTAGATTGATGGTTATGAATTACTAAAATTGTTTTTTTTATTGCTTATGTTGTTTCAAAATGTCATAGGTTAGATTGTTGCCTTTGGTTATTGAAGGGATGGTTATGAATTGCTGAAAAATTTTTTTATTGCTTTTAAAATGTTATTGGTTTGATTATATACTACTGTGGACTGCATTTTGATGTTATATGATTGATGTTACTGGAAATTGCTTGGTTAAATAGCATTACCTATGGGATTAGGTCTGTCAATGGGAATTGAATCTCTAGAATTATGGTGGACTCCTTTTATAGCAATTCAATCTTGACTTGTTTATTTTTTTTTTCCTTTATCAAGAAATATTGACTTTATGAATAGTTTCAAGTTGCCTTACTTTATTGAACTAGATAGTTTAAGCTAACCAATTATATATATAATTATTATTGTTTTAATTTTTTTTACAAGAAAACTATACTATTATATTATCTCAAAAATATGGTAAAAGTGCCTCCACTTATCCAAATTTCAATCTTCAAGCAAGGACCAAAGCTATTAGAGAGATTAAAGCTATGCGCACTTATGTATATGGCTTTGGGTCTATACATTATTATAAGGTGCTACATTACTCTTTTCAGTTAAATGCTACAGCAATGTCTCAATCAACTTATGGTCTATTGTCATTTCTAAATTGTCAACCTCAAATATAACAACAAATGGATGAATTCAAGATTAAGTTGAGGGCTGAGCTTAGGTTTTTTATAGATCAAATGATGTAATTTGTGAGGTTTAAACAATTTCCTCTGCCACAATCAAAGGTACCTTCTAGAACTGATGATGACAACATATATTCTAAGCTTGGAGATGATTTAGGACCATGAAAAGTTTTTTAGAACTTGTATTGTATTGATTTAGGATGTTTTTGCATACTTTATGATTTGGGTTGTTTTGCATTTAGTGATTTTGGAATTAAAACAAAAGTTTTATGGCACTTTATGATTTTCAATTTTATACTTTGTATTTATTTTAAAATTATATATAAAATTGAGCTTAGATGCTTTGTATTAGAAATTTTATGATTTTATTATTTTATCGACAAAAATTAAATACAAATTAATATTTATCAATTTTTATAAGTATCAAAATTTTACCGATAGATAATAGATTCTAGACCTACAAATAATAGACGTGTTAGTCATAAAATGCATAGATTTATTTATTGATTATTGTCAAAATTTTAGTGTATCACTAACAGAATTTAATGTATTACTGACAGAATTATATTTTTTATTTATGAAATTTAGGATTTATTGACAGATTACCAACCAAATACTAACAGATTATTGATAGAATTACTATTAGTATAAGTAATTAATTGATAGAATTTAAAGAATACCAAAAACAATTAGTGTAATATTGACAAATTTATATCTTTTAGCAACGAAATTTTACATTTACCAACGGATTACTAATAAATTTACCAACAAAATTTACCAATTTTCAAAACTAAAATTAAGGATTTATTTAATTAAATTTATCAATAGGTTGTTTAAATATTACCAATGGATTATTATTTATTATTGATGAAAAATCCATCAATATTTACCTACAAAAAATATGTTCATATTTACCGATGAAAAATTCCTACGTTAATAATTTTGTCAATGAAATTTTCTATCGATAATAACCTTATTTCTAGTAGTGTTTTGTACATTTGTACATTGTCATATATGTAGACCTTTCTTTTAAATTCTTCAAGTGCTAATTTACTACCACAATTGTTATTTTATTTGAACTCTTTCTTTAGAAAAATTGTACATTTGGAAACAAAAACATTTTGGTCCTCGAGATTGTAGGAATAATATCCTATTGTTTCTCTGGGATGTTGCACAAATTCACACTTAATTAATCTACCTTTCATCTTGTTAGGTTGTGTAACTTCACAATATCATCGTACCCCAAAATCCTTAAGTGTGAGAAATTTGGTCTCTTACCACTCAATATCTTATATGATGTTTTGTTAACAGGTTTGGATGGAACACTGTCATAAGGTAAATGCAGTTTCAAATGCATACTCCAAAAAAGATGTAAGGATTAGCATTTCTCGTCATGGATACAACCATCTCCAATAAGGTTTGATTTTTTTAAAAAAAAATTCATTATATTGTGATGTTCTCAATAGAGTTCATTGTGAAAGTATACCATTTTCTTTTAGATGACACAAGAATTATTGACTCAAGTATTCTCTAACTCGATTCGATGCAAGTGCTAAAATAACATTGGTGATTTGTTTTTGAACCTCACTTCTAAATACTTTGAACGTTTTAAAAGATTCATACTTATGCTTCATCAAGTACACATAATCATACCAAAATGGTCATTTGTGAATGTGATAAAGTAACATAGCCTTCTCTATCATTGATGTTAATTGGTCTATATACATCAGATGTATAAGTTTAAGTAATGCATATGCCTTTTCACTTTTTCAACTAAAAGGTGATTTGATCATCTTACCAAACCAATAAGATTCACAAGTTTTATATGATTCATAATCAAAAGGATTAAGGTATCCTGTTTTATGTAACTTAGTGATTCTAGTTTTATTGATATGACTGAGTCTGCAATGGCATACGTGATTGATTAGGGTTATCTAACTTAAGTTTCTTGTATTTATGTTGAAAATTTGGTTATAATTTTCTCTAGTTCCTTCAATTTGTCCCATAAATGACAAGCTTCTTCTCATTCAAAGTTTCCAAGTAAAGCTTGTAATTTCTCTTCAATAACCATATTTTTCATAATATTGGTGATATGCACCATTAGCTTTATCTTTCTTGATGTCACAAGAAGGCTTTGTAACCTTACCAAAAGGCTTTACAACCTTATAGGATTTGCCATTCTTTGCACTCTTTTTGTCTTTTTTTCTTCTTAAACACCTTTTTCTTAATCTTAGTAGAAAAAATAATAAGTACAACATATTTATCCTTCTCTATGAATTTCTTGGTGGTGTCTACCATTTTCATTAATCTAGGTAATATGACTTCTAACGGTTCATGATGAAATTTGTTACAATTTGAGAAAAGTTATTAGATATAGATGATAGGATAAAATCAACACTTAACTCATGATCCATTACAAACCTTAATTGCCCAAGTTTCTCGGTCGAATTGATCATATTAAGGCAATGCACTATAACCAAAAAGCCTTCTAACATTTTCTTACTAAACAATTGCTTTGAGGTGTCAAACTTTCTAATTCGACTATGTTTGTCAAACAACTATTTTAGATGCAAGATTATAGTTGGTATATCAATATTTTCATATTGTCTTTACAACTAATAAGTCATACTTGTTTTCATGATACATGATGCTTAAGTTGCATTATCAAGTGAGTTTCGTATGCTTTCTAAGCCTTTTTTCCCATCATTAATAATCAGTTTTTTAGGAATTATTTCATCAAGAATACAAAACATTCTTTTTTGCATATGGACATGTTTAAGATTATTGTAACAGTCATTGAAGTTTGGCCTAATGAGCTTATTAGCATTAAGTATGCTATGAGAGATAAGTTACTATTTACTTTTCTAACAACCTATGTAAAAGGGCAAACAAGTGTAAGTCTTATTGTTTGAAACTAATTTAGATAAAATATAAATCTAAAGTTAGTTGCTCCCATTATTATTTTCAAATTAGTAGCCCTTTTATTAATTTGAGAAAAATTTTATTTTTCTTAGTAGACTAGAATCCCATTTAGTTTACCATAACCTTGAGTTTAATCAACAAATTATAATAAGTAAATTAGGTAAATGACTTTACCTATCAATCACGTCCACATATGACTCTTAGTATCAATAGGTTACAATTTTTTATCTAATTACAACATATGTGATTAGTCCAATCATTGCCTTTAACATTATATGATCATGTGTGATCCAAATCATAACAAAATCCACATTTCAATTATAAGACCTTTAGTTTACTCAATAAGCTTTAAAATAAAAAATCATGTTTTCTTATATCACATCAAAGATAACTTAATCATGTCTAACACATTTGATTTATTGACAGATTTGATCATTAAATTTATTTAGGTCAAATTGCATGCATGCACATATATAAATCTTATCATGCTTGCAATATGGACATGCTTGCCATTTATCACATATAACACACATATATATAAATCCTATCATGCATACCATATAGTTATGCTAAACATTTATCATTTATTACATATATATAAGCCCTAACATACATGATACTTTAAAATAATTATGGACTTCAACTAAACAAGCTTTCTTTAAGCCACTAAAATGAGCTTTAATGATTAAAACCTAAGGGATTGCATTAATTAATGTTTCAAAGTTCAATATGTCTAATCCCCTTAATGCCTTAAACCTCTATTCTAGGGTTTGCTAATTATATTCAATTTAAACCTATGTATCATTACATCATTTAAAAAAAAACATCATGATATCAAAATAATAGAAACTATGCTAAGCATACATGTTTTATTTCATAAATACCATAAAGCAAATAATCATCTTTTCATCTAAGAAAGGATTATGGTCCATAATTAACTAATCATACATTTATACGCATAATATGAAAGTAAGCATGTTTAATTTTAGTTCATTGTCTTACATGCTCCTTTTTGAATTGATATTAATATCGTGGGAGCATTTCACCTACAATTTTTTTTCCTACAATCCTACAATTATCCAATTACAATAAAATTTATGTAAAGGTCCATCACTTATAAGTGTGGACCTCACATAATATTTTAAATGACTTTACATAACTTTAAATTTTGATTGATTAATTGTAGTACATTTTATTGTAGGTGATATGCTCTCTAATATCGTATATTAACTATATTAAATAAAACTTCGTGATGCAAGATATTGTTTGATCCAAATAACTCACTATTACGTTCCAAACAAGCATTAGGATTCATAACTACTTGTATTTCTTAGTATGTATTAGATTAGTAGTTGTATTGCAATTATTAATTTAAACCATTTAGGATGATTAATTCAATTTGGATTCTTAATCTAATATGGTCATACAAGTCCTAAACAATTTAAGAATACTCATTAATTAAATTTCATCAAACTACTTGTATTGAGAAATCCTAGTCAAACTAAGATTAATAGTGAAGTCCTAGTCAAATTAGGATTAGTAGTTCTATGTTTATTTAGAAATTTTAAATCATTTAGGAGTTTTAATTTGATTAGGAACCTCAAAAAAATTTAATTTCTCAATTCCCAAATCAATAAAAGATCAAGGCTGAGCAAAGGTTCCACTCAATCTTAATCCAACTAAAAGATGCAAGCTTCAAGGTTTGAATGGTTTTTTAGGACTCTTAGGTTTGCCATTTGCAGCCGCATTCCTTGGTTTTTTTTTTTATTCTCAACCTTCAAACATTTATTTAGAAATTTTAAATCATTTAGGAGTTTTAATTTGATTAGGAACCTAAACAAATTTAATTTCTCAATTTCTAATCCAATTAGGATATCCGAATCAATAAGAGATCAAGGCTAAACAAAGGTTCCATGCAATCCCAATCCAACTAGATGATGTAAGCTTCAAGGTTTGTATGGTTTTTGAGGACTTTTGAGTTTGGCATTTGCAACCGCATTCCTTGGTTTTATTTTCTTTGTTCTCAAACTTCAAATATCTCTTAGTTTACCTTTGATCATTTGCCTAAAAGTTTAAGTAACAATAACTTGAGTTCCATGTAAAACAATCAACTAATATTGAGGAACAAGAAAATGAACCTTGAAATCTTGTAGAACAAGTTCTTTTTGAGTTTAGGACCTATTCTTTATCACAAAGCCAAGGGTTAATTGGCTGTTATTCTTTTATTTTTAATTAAATAATATAATTCAAAGATAAATATTAACAATTTGCTTTGGTTAAAGACAAATACCCTTGCACTTAATTAATAAAAATTTTAAATTTAATTTCATAGTATTTTAATCAAATTTTGAGATGGAAAATTGAAAGAATATCTTAGTATTTAAATTTTGCATAATTTACAAAATTTTATATCTTAACCTAATTGATAAATTTAACCAATTTATTTAGCTATTTTGAAATATGGCTGTAGTAATAATATTACATATGATTTTAAGAGGATGCACAAATTAACCCTTCTTTATTCTTATCCTCATAGAGCTAAAGATAAAACTATATATGGTATCAAATAAATTATATAATTGGTTATTTAATTATGATTGTATTTTTAAAATGGTTATTAAATTATTAAAATTTTCAATTTAATTATTAAAGTTTAAGTAAGTGTATTTTTTGTCACCCTACTAATAATCTCTAACGATGTGCTGACATGCCAATGCCACATCAATTGTCAAGTACAATATGACATTGTTATGTCAATAAAATTTTAATTTTTTTAATTTATAATGTCATGTAACATATCGGATGACATGTAAGACCACATAGCACATGACAAATTATGTGATATTATCATGTCGGATTAGTACGTTGTTAAATATTAACAATGAGTGATAAAAAATATTTACTCAAATTTTAATAATTAAATTGAAAATTTTAATAGTTTGATCACCATTTTAAAAATATGACCATAATGGGGTGACTAATAATAAATTTTAACTTATAGCAAATACGGTTGCCTTCTTAATAATTTTGGATGATGGAATTTCTTTCAAAATGAAATTATTTTTGGATTATATTGGACTTTAATTAATTTGCTTCCATTACTATAAAACATAATTCCCATTAGTGGTAATCTAAATCACACTTTTACCATAATATAAGAAAGATTTGTGTTTGTCTAAAAGCTGTACCATAATAGAAGATAGATTCGTGTTTGTCTAAAAACTGTGCTGCGATTCGTTTTGTCACCACAAACTTGCTTTTCTAAATCCTAAATTTATCATCCGAATTTCAATCGAATAATGCACAAGAAAATATAAGATGCCTCAGTCGTTGCAGTCATTTCTTCTGTTGTCAATGGGAAAAAATTATTCTTATTCTTACTTCAATGCCATTGCCAACCGCTGGAATTTTACTTTTTTGCCTCAAGTTTTGGTTTTCCTTTCAGCTCATACGCCAAGTACTGGAAATTCATTCACTTTTCTTCTCCAAATTACTTGAGAAAACAGAATCTGTCTAGTTTGAGTTAATTACTCTGAGAACTGCCAATCAAAGTGTGTCGCTAAGAGAGAAGAAAAGCTTAGGCCGAGGAGGATGCGTGGAGGAGCAAGGGGACGGGGTGAGGAGTCGGAGGATGAAGAGTTTGAGGAGTCGAGAAAAAGACCATTTACTTGTAAGAGGATTTTTTCACTGTTGAAAAATGATCAGTCGAGCTGGAGTGGACTTGACAGGGACAATGTTAGTCGTAGCAGGGCTTCTCGTCCACATGGATTCATCATTTATCCTGATGACTGGTAACTTCTATTACTTTTGATTTGAATTTATCGTTCATCATTTATCATCAAATAGCCATTGACGGGACAGAAACTCCTTCACCTCTGCTTTGTGTGTTTCATATTCGATTTTCTCAAAGTTTAATATTTTGTTTCTAAATTTAGTCTATTTCATATCAAAAATTTTTAACTTTTCGTTTATAGAATTAAATTTTCTTATCGTCTAATGCCAAAAAATAAAACAATATATGTTTAGGAAAAATAAATTTGAAATATAAAAATAAAATAAGAATTATATAAAAAACAAAGAAAGAACACATAATTTTGAAATATATATATAAACATAAATCTATACTCTTATATAAAAGTTGATAGGCCATTTCACCATGCAATATGCCTACTACTACTACTACTACTATTATTACTAATACTATTATTATTATTATTATTATTAATTTGTTAAGCATTTAAATAAGAAAGGAAAGAATGAGGTGTAAGGAAAAAAAGGAAAAAAAATAAAATACAGAGAGAGAGAGAGGGAGAAGTGATAGAATGATTTTTGTTTTCATTTTGGATTTTCAGGGTGTGGGGGGAGATATGTGAATTTGTCCATCTTATTGATTATACTGAGAAAATTTTAAATGAAATTCTATAGGTAAAATTTGTAAAATTTTTAATATAAATAGTTTAATTAAAACTTTATTTTATTTATATTTTGAAAAAGATTTTTATTCTGATTTGTGAGCTCCGAGTTCCCAGTAACGCAAAAGGGGAAAGTGCAAAATTGAGGCGCTCGTATTGTATTTGTATGGTTTGATGGATGAATTAAAAATTGAGAATTGAGTGGAGTAGCGAAATGCAAACGCAGGTGGTACGTGGTGTGGACGCATTTCATACTCGTATGGGCAGTATACTCCTCCTTCTTTACTCCCTTGGAATTCGGCTTTTTCAGAGGACTCCCGCAGAATCTTTTCCTCTTGGACATCGCTGGCCAGGTCGCTTTTCTCTTCGACATTGTTGTCCGATTCTTCCTTGCCTATCGCGACCCTCACTCCTACCGCATGGTCTGCGATCGCAAGCTCATCGCCCTCAGGTCTCTCTCTATCTCTCTCTTCGATATTCCTTCCATTCCTCTTTCCTTGCTACTAAAACCATTCATTCTGTTTTCTTATTGAAACTACAGGTACTTGAAATCCCGTTTTACTGTTGATTTTCTTGGATGTTTGCCCTGGGATGCTATTTACAAGGTACCCATTTCTTACTAATTTTTGTTGCTTTTTTTTTCCCTTTAAAAATATATGCAAAACTTAGAAAGTACCGTGTGGGACACATAACAATATCAAACACTCGCCTTCCTATCCAAGTATTTATGAATGTGTATGATGATTAGTGATCTCAAGTCCTTTTACTCTGACCAGGTCTGTGAGCGAAACGAGCCTATTAGATACATGCTATGGATTAGGCTAAGTCGGGCTTTGCGAGTGACAGAGTTTTTTGAGAAGTTGGAGAAAGATATTCGGATCAATTACCTTTTCATCAGGATTGTGAAGCTTCTTGTTGTTGAATATTATTGCACGCATGCAGCTGGTTGCATCTTTTACTATCTTGCTACTACAGTTCCTCCCTCCAAGGAAGGCTACACATGGATAGGAAGTTTACAGATGGGTGAATATCATTATTCAAATTTTAGAGAGATTGATTTCTGGAAGCGTTATATAGTATCTCTCTATTTTGCCATTGTTACCATGGTAACCGTTGGTAGGTCCTTTCACTTTGTTTAATTTCCATTAGGAGAGTTTGGGTGAATGCAGATGCTTTGATTGCTCTTGATAACATTTTGATTCCTGATTTTGTTTATCATTCCGGTGATTCACTTCAACATTTTCTTTTCTTATGTTTTATATTACTGTAACTCATTATTTATTGTTTTCTCAACTTTATTTGGCGTCATCACACAACTTGGGTTTCTTTTTTTTTTTTTTTAAAGATTCATCCTTCCTAATAGTTTGCATTTCTTCAAACAATGGATGAGTGAAAGCGCTAAGTATCAATAATTGGTTGAATCATATTGCACGTAACGATTCTTTATGTTAAGGATGTTGATGATCTTATAACCATTGAATAGATTTTAATAATGCCTCTACATGATGCTTGTGCTTTACAAGGTGCCCTTTGGTTAGATCTAACGAACTCTGTTTCTCTTTTTTTTTTTCTTAAAGAGAATTCCATGTGCTTGATTTTTCTTTGTTTGATATTGGTTTCTTACATACATACTTGTCAAAAAGTTAGTTGCTAGATCTTGTTTTGGGCACACTTTTAAATATCTCATCCCTTTTTTATAGTACACAGTAATGGTCTTGTTAGTAATAACCACTGTACATTTGTTTTATTGTTTCTGACAATAGTAAGTGGTAGTGGCTCCTTATTACTTGGGACGCTCTATTCTCCTTGTTGATCATGTCCTCTCTTCTGCAGGCTATGGAGACGTACATGCTGTCAATGTCAGAGAGATGATATTTGTCATGATTTATGTTTCTTTTGACATGATTCTTGGTGCTTATCTGCTTGGTAACATGGCAGCATTGATAGTAAAAGGATCAAAGACAGAAAGATTTAGGGATAAAATGACTGACCTTATTAAATACATGAATAGAAATAATCTTGAAAAGCAAATAAGTAAGGAGATTAAAGGCCACCTAAAATTACAGTATGATCGCAGCTATACTGAGGCAACTGTTCTTCAAGATATTCCAGCTTCTATTCGCACTAAGGTAATTTTTAATCCTGAATAATAGGCAGCTCAAGTTCTCAATCTACTGCTGAAATGAGCTTTCCGTATGTCCTAGTATCTTAGCTTTTAAGCTTATCCGTAATGTAATGTTTTACCTAGCAAAACCTTTCTTTAGAAACTGCATGGCTTAACAAACTGCTTTATGTTTTACATATATATTTGGTTATGTGAAATTGTTTTCTTCTCTTAGGAAAATAAAAGATTATCCTTTATACTTGTTCTCTATGTCAATGTAGCATGAACAAACTGGCTTGTGCTTTACGGTAAAATTGAGTACTTTGGTTCATCGATAAGTTATTTTCAATATCAATTGTATATCCTCATTTGCTGCCCTTCCTTGGGTCCCTTTTTAAGTGCTGTGGCATATCTAATGCACTGGGTTCCTAACATACATTATTGGTGTTTTTCTTGTCAGCATAAAATTTTCCCTATAGGCGAGGATTAGACTCGATCTCTAGTTTTATATCCATGGTCTCCATTTTTTATGTTTCATTTGAACTCTGTCTCATTTTTAGGCATTGTGCACAAGACCAGCAGCTTGCCAAAATATTACATATTTATATATGGTAACTTGTATTTTGATTCTTCAAGAATTCTGTTTGAAAGTGCAGATGAAGCTAAATGGTTTCTGCTTTTCTTTACACCTTTTAAAGAGGTGAATAACCATCATATTTTCATGTATTGAACAGTTGTGATGCTTCCAAAACTTAAACTATTAGAAAAAAAAGAAAAAAAAATGCATATTAATCATCCAAATTGAATTGTAATGTCATTGCCTTGTATTTAAGGAGCCCCATGCACCTGGCAAGAGACTTGTATCCCCAAAGTCTGTGGACATGTTGGCATATCATTTTCTGGAGCTATCTCCATATTTGGAAACATGGCTTTAATCGAAATATGGTTGTTAATTTGAATTGTAAGATTAGGTGGAAGATGTTGCAAAAACAAAGCAATTCTATGTTCATAATTTATAAACACATAAAATAGCAACTTTTGTGTTTTTCATGAGAAAATTGTCTTCCGTTAAAGAAACCACAATTATGATTGGTAATTAGTTACACCTTTTGTGTGCTGTGTCATTCTTCTAAACAATCACATAAATGAATAAAAAAACCAGCAAATTGCTCTAGATAATAAGCTTTGTGCTAAAAGGAAAGACTGATTATTCTTTTACATAATTATATCAAACTTACACTCTTTGATGCAATGTTCAACAGCTAACTTTAAAATTTATGTGGAACCAGATGGTTAAAGCTATTTCTTTTTACTCTCGATAGTAATGGCTATAGTCGAACATGCAGTTTTGTAGTCTTTGTAGTGGAATCTGGCTCAGTGTTGCCTGGATTCCTGTTTACACCTGGCTTGATCTTTTATCCTCATTTTGCCTTATGTAGTTTTTTCGGTCCTATGAAATTCCTTAACTCTTACTTATTCTCTTGATTGTCATTGTGATATTAATTTTGGTAAAAGATTGAAAATATCATGAAAGCTCAGAAGAAGCTTTCTTACTTTGGGAATTCAGTAGAATTTAGAGTTTAGGGAAGAGTACTGTAACTGTTGCAACCAGAAAATACTACTTAAAACGTGGGTTTATGAAGCTTACACACACAGAGAGATATATGTGTGTGTGTGTGTGTGTGTGTGTGTGCGTATTATACATAGGTTTTATTATGCTTGGAGGTTAGGTTTTGATTATTGACATCTTTGATATTGAGAAATTTTGAGTTAAACAATGAGATTTTCTGACAATTATTGAGGACGATTAAAAAGTGGTAAGGAGATTAATCTGTGCAGCAGTTCTGGATGTGTATTTGTTCATTTTGCATCTTTTAGCTATTATGTCATTGTTTTTCTGGGAAACTCATGTACATGGTTGGTTGTGCTTTCCACATTCCAGATGTCTGGTGGTGATGGTTTATGCTCATACTATACAATCAATTATGTTTTTTGACAGATCTCACAGAAATTATATGAGCCATTCATCAAAGAAGTTTCTCTATTCAAGGGATGCTCAACAGGATTCATTAAGCAGATTGTAAGCAATTTTATTTGCATATATGAGTAGCTTTTTGATTAGCATAGGACCAAATGGTGTTCATTTTATTTTAGTTTGCTTTATTGTCAGGAAATTTATCAATATGGTTGATCAGTCATGGATTAGGTCAAGTCCATTACCCTTAGTTCTTCTAATTGCCTAGGCCTCCATCTTTTCCAGTGACCCCTTTGTTTTCACATACCATAGTTTGTCATGGAACTATCTTTCTCTTAGATTAATTTTCCAAAAAATGCGTTAATCAAAAAATGACTTCAGCTATGTTGATCGTGTGGTCAATTATAACTTGTAATGCATCAATTTGGAGGATCGTTATAGGCTTTGGTTACCACAACTCTTACTTCAACAAACTAGCTTCTATTCATCTAGTGCTCAAGGATTTATTGTGCCAGTATGCCAATAGATTAAGGAGAAAAGATGAAGCATTTTGATGTGAACATAAAACAAAAATTAAGGGTAGTCAATAAAATGAAATTCTGATTGTGAATGCATTGGTGATCCATCTTTACATTCTCTGTTAGCTTACAAGTTGATGAACAAATTACTACCATACAAATAGCAATGGTTGTTGTAGAAACACTTTTTCACAACAATGGCACTATGTATGGATTTTGGATCAAGCACATAAAACTTCAGAAAGAATAGAAAAGTGAAAGATAACAAAAGAGGAACAATTGCTTTTTCAGCTATTCTTTATAAATTGTATTCTTTATCTTCTAACTTTACCTTAGATAATAAGAACAGAAAAAGAAAATCAGTCGATTTGTATCTTTATTTTCCCCCTTTTTTAGTTCTTTTTCTTCCATTTCATTTTCCTTATGGTTTTCTTCTGTTTTTTATACTCTAACACTGAACACAAATGGTATGCTGAACAACAATTAGATGCAACGGTTAACTGAGGTTAGTTATCACACAAAAGCATGGTGAAAGAATATTTACTTTTAGGTAGAAATTATGATTAATGGTATAGTATAGGTTGGGAGCTTTGTTGTTTTAGTGTTGTATTCAGATTGCAAGATCGAGGGCCTTAGTGAGCCTGTCAAAAAAGGAATTCTTAATGAGCCAAAGGCATGGAGATATACATGAAGTAGCTCTTTAAGGTCAAAGAATGTCATGGAAAGGACAAGGACACTCAGAAGCAGGCTGCAAAGTGGAGATTGTTAAAGACCACACAATTATTTCCTCAGATGTAGAGATGCATTTTCGTAGAATCAGTTGCTATAATCTTGAGTGATGTGTATATAGAAAGTAGAAACTGATTATAACTAAACTGAGCTTGCCATCAAGAGATATGTATCAACAATAAAAGGTTGAAGAACATTTTGGAGCAAAGGGTCTTTACCTGATTATGGTTAGGTTTAGAACATCTAAATTAAGGCCTTACCTTTTAGCACTTTTGTATAAACCTCATTCATTTCTTTTGGGATGGAAGTGCAAGGGGGGAGAAGGGTTCAAACCTTAGGCCTTATCCCTCCTAAGGAGAGGTAACAACCGTTGGACCTAGCTTTGATTGCTGTCTAATTCTCATAAGTTGAGCCTGTGCTCTTGCCAAATCTCTCTAGACCTTTTGGTATTTACCAGAAACTGACTCTCATTGATAGGAGCAGAGTGTGGTACTATGGAATGTGACATGAAACTACTTTTGAGTGCTTTAAGGATATGGGAGCTCAGGGAAAGAAAAAAAAGAAAATCACTGTGGCAATGGTGACAAAGGGTTGGTTTGTTAGGAGTTAGAGGTGACATTTAAATTGTGTTATTGATTGCAATGAGTTAGATAATATGTGAGTTAAAAATTTAAAAGCAGGGCCAAGTGTAGTAGCATGACAATGGTACTGCTAAGCAAATGGTTTTCTTTGTCTAAATAGTCAATTATCCATAATCCTCTAACATTGATGAGACTTGTGATGCAGAATTGAACTCAAGTCTACTTATAACTCTAGATGGAAAGCTGGGAAACCTTCAACTGAATGTGGGCTGTGGCATGAAGAACATGATTTTCAAGTTATAACAACTTGATGAACCCACCCTTAAATTTATCATTAAAATATTCATAGAACAGTTAACTTGAATGATGCTTTAGAGTTTCTTTACATTTCCCTACACTAAAATGGGTATTCTAAGATGTGAAATTGTGAAAGAACTTTCCCCATATAATAAAAAGCACAATACTAGCATCCTTGCAATTCTTGACCTGTCTCAATGTATTATTTAGTTTAAGTTGAATATCAGTTAATGAAAAGTGGAACTTCTTGTTCCCTACTTTGTGTGAGATGAGTGGCATCAACCATGTGCCTCAAATATTTAGTTATGTATAATATATTATTATATTTCTTTCTTTCTTTTGCAATTTAGAACTCTCCATGATGTTTCAGTCTCTAAAATTGCACCAAGTTTTGGGCTTCATAGCAATTATTTTTAAAGAAATGTATCATTCCTTGTGATTTGTCAGGCAATTAAAGTCCATGAGGAGTTTTTTCTTCCGGGCGAAGTGATTATTGAACAGGGAAATGTAGTTGACCAACTCTATATTGTTTGTCATGGAAAAGTGGTAAGATTTTCTTCAACCAACTCTATGCTGTTGTCTTCAGTTATGTTTTTAAAAGAATGCATATCTTAATATAAATATTTTTTTATCAAGTTGTTTCTGTCCCAATAAAATATTTACTGAAAAAATTTTAGGGATCTTGAATCAGTTCCCTCTTTGTCAGTTATGATTGGTGATTATTTCCATTATCTGGCTTTTTATACTGGCAGTTTCAATATCTTCTAGGCTTGACTTGATTCATCCAAGAAACTCTTGCTGTTGTTTCTGCCGACACATAAGTTTCTTAGGCATCAATGCCAAATTTTGTGTAAGCAACAAATCTAGATCAATAACAGCTGAAGAGAGACATATATAGATCAGTTATATATTCAAGGGCTGATTTTCTAATATTTAAGGCCAGGGAATAGAAGATAAGTCTTTCTTGGATACTTCCATTATTGCCAATAAAACTGAAGGAAAAGTTCTTTGTATAACATAAAATCCTTTAGTAAAATAGATCTTTTATCTTAAAAATAAGTTTAATTAAAGCTGCCCAAAGTTACATAAAAAAAAAAAAAAAAAAACTAAAAACACATAAAGCCTTTAAAAATAAATCTGTTATGGTTAGGTAAACTGTAAACACAGTTGTGCTGCAAATCCATGCTACAATGCCTTGCTACAATAATCGGAAGTGAAATCTTTTTGTTCAAATTTTCATTTATTGTTTAATTTTTAAAAATTAGCCTTGGCATCATATGTGAAAAAGGTGGAATTCTATAATAACTAATGGATGTGTAAAATTTAACTCTCTATCTAAGAAGATTGACATTTTCTAATAAAATCCAATCTGAAGAAGAAAAGCACAATAAATTTTATGTACAATACATTATACTGGATATATATTTTTTTATTACGTTAAAAGTACTTAGACCAATCCATTTTAGAACTTTTTGCTAACAATATTTCTAAATTTAAGATGCCTTGATTACTACTTGGGACATAAAATAATGTTGGATATGTGGAAAAACTAAAAAATAAAACTGTGGAAAACTAAGAGTAAAATTGAATGTATATTAAAAAACTGCTCTTAAGAATTATACAAGCACATCAGGTTTATATATAACTAATTAGAGGGTAAACTAGAAAACTAAATCTGCCTAAAACTAATCTTATAATTGAGGGATTATCTATCCTAATTTTTTATCTTTAATTATAATGATACAAATACTTAATTCTAGGGATACAAATATAAATATACAGATTATAAGATTACAACTAGCTATAACTAAGTGTTTTCCTATACTCTTTCTCAAGTTAGTGAGTAGGTGTTTTTCATTCCTAGCTTGGAAATAATTTCTTGAAATGTTACACTACTGAGACCTTTAGTCAACACATCTGCAAGTTGATCTTTGGTTGATACATACAATGTACAAATCAACCCATTGTCTAGTTTCTCTTTTATGAAATGTTGGTCTACTTCAATGTGTTTTGTTTTGTCATGTTGCATAGGATTGTGTGCAATGCTTCTTGCAAACTTGTTATCATAGTAAAGTCTCATTGGTCCATCCCACTTGATCTTTAAGTCTTCTAATATAATCTTTAGTCACAATAGTTCACAAATTCCTTGAGCCATTGCTTTAAACTTTGCTTCAGCACTTGATCTTGTCACCATATTCTGTTTTTTACTCCTCCAAGTCACAAGATCACCACCTAGGAAAGTGCAATAGCCTGAGGTGGATCTTCTATCTGTTATCAAACTTGCATAATCCGCATCTATATATACCTCTAGAATCAGCCCCGAATTTCTTTTGAATAAGATACCTCTCCCTAGATTGGCCTTCGAATAGTGTAATACACGGCCTATAGGTGCACTTTTTTAAGACTATGTATAAATTGAATTATCACACTCACAGCATATGCAATATTAGGTTTAGTATGTGAGAGATAAATGAGTCTTTCGACTAATCTCTGGTACATCTCTCTACCTACAATAGCATCTTAATTAGCTTCTCCAAGTTTATGATTAGGATCTATAGGGGTATTTGCAGGTTTACATGCGAGCTTCCTAGTTTCCTTCAAAAGATCTATCACATATTTTAGTTGTGAGATGAAAATACTATGCTGTGAGTGAGGTATTTGAATTCCTAGGAAGTACTTCAATCTCCCTAGCTCTTTTATCTTAAATTCCCTAGCCAAACACTGATTTAGAAATTCTTTCTCTTTGCCATCATCTCTAGTTACAATTATATCATCAACATACACTAATATAGAATTGTGATTTTTCCTGAATCCTAGTGCTTGATAAACTATGTATGATCTCCTTAACTCTGCTTATATCCCATTACTAGCATCACTTTGGCAAATTTCCCGAACCAAGCCCTAGGAGACTATTTACGGCCATATAAAGCCTTTTTCAGCTTGTATAGTGTGTTTGCTTTTAGATGACCTCCAAATCTTGGTGGAAACTTCATATATATTTTTTCTTCCAAATCACCATGTAGAAAAGCATTCTTTACATCAAATTGTTGAAGCTGCAAATTGAAATTTGCAGCCAAGGATAACAAAGTCCTAACTGTATTCATCTTAGCAACTAGAGCAAAAATTTCTAGATAATCCTCTCTATAAGTTTGAGTGTAGCCCTTAGCCACCAATCTGGCCTTATACCTTTCAACAATACCATTCGTCTTGTATTTTACAATGAAAACCCATTTACACCCAACTAGATTTTTTCCTTTAAGCAACTCTACCAGTTCCCATGTGTTCTTTTTCACTAAGGCCTCCATTTCTATTTTCATAGTTTGTCTCCATTTCTCATTGGATAATGCCTCGGATAATATAGTTGGAATAGAAATAGTGTTTAGGCTCACAAGGATATTTTTGTGGAATGGTGAGAATTTTTCAAATGACACAATTAGAGATTGGGTATAATGGATGCTTAGTACATTCTCTGGTTTCTTACCTAATGGAAATAGCCAAATCATAATCACTTGTTATTTTTTAGGAGATTCATGCTCATTTTGAGAAATAGAGTTAGAGACTATAGTTATCTCATTTCTAGAGTTAGGATCAAGTTTTTGGACCTACATCGGTTCAAGAGCTGGAACTTTCTTTTTTGAGTACAATTGTAATTCCCTCATAGAATCAAGAATAATATTATCCTTTGTTACAGCTTCTGTGTTTGGAATGGGTTCAGACTCAAATTCAATATTTGACTTGGACTCAGAAGAAATAGGTTTAGACTTAGAGGAATTAATGTGTGAAAATGCTGAGGAGGAGGACAAGTTAAGTAAAAAAAAGTCTATCCTTATCTTCCATGAATGAAGTCTCCCCCTTAAGATAAGGTTGAGTAAAAAATGGTTTACTTTCTTCAAAAGTCACATCTGTAGACACAATGTTTTGGTAGGAGGACGATAGTACTTATACCCTTTGTGAGTTGATGAATACCCCACAAAAATACACCTAACTGCACTAGGATCCAACTTCCCCCTATTATGATTGTGAACATGAACAAATGATGTACAACCAAATATCCTAGGTGTGAGGTTATTTGTGGTATAAAAGTTGGGATAGAATTGTGAGAGTAGTTTTATAGGAGTTTTAAATCTCAAAACCCTTGAAGGTAACTTACTTATAATGTGTGTGCTAGTGATAATAGTTTCCCTTCAGTAGGATTTGGATACGTTTGCTTGAAAAAGTAAGGCTTGGGTTGTGGCTAGTAAATGGTTGTTTTTCCTCTCTGCCACTCCATTTTGTTATGGAGTATTAACATGACTCAAAGATAATCCCCTTTTTTTGGAAATAGGTAGATAGATTTTGGTTGAAATAGTCTCTTGCATTATCAGACCTAAATCTCTTGATTTTTACTCCAAATTGATTTTGGATCATGTTTTGGAAGCTAAAAAACTCACTATTTACATTTGATTTGGATTTAAGTAAAAATATCCAAGAAACCATAGTACAATCATCTATGAAAGAAACAAACCACCTTGCACCAGAAGTATTAGGAATTGTAGAGGGACCTCATATGCACCAGAAATATTAGGAATTGAAAAACTACTCTTAAGAATTATATAAGCACCTTAGATTTATATACAACTAACTAGAGGGTAAACTAGAAAACTAAATCTTCCTAAAACTGATCCTATAATTGAGGGATTGTCTATCATAATTTTCTGTCCTTAATTCTAGGGATATAAATATAAATATACCGATTACAAGATTTCAACTAGTTGTAACTAAGTGTTTTCCCACAGAATATATACTTGATGTCTAGAAAAAGTTCATACCACAATTTCCTTAGACTTAAACTTTTACATTTAGTGGTGTCCCGTTTAATTTTTAATTTTGTAAGCATTGGCAATTAACAGTTTAAAAATATGCACAGGTGGAAGTAGGGAGAGGCAAAGACGATGAAAATGGGGATCTCTTTATGGATCTCCAAACTTTTAGCTCTTTTGGTGAAGTTTCTTTCCTTTGCAACACTCCTCAGCCTTACACAATCCGAGTTTGTGAGTTGTGTAGGGTGTTACGACTTGATAAACGATCATTTACAGAGACGGTTGAGATATTCTTCTTTGATGGACGGATTATCTTGAACAATCTTCTTGAGGTGAATTAACACAAATAATAATGTTCCTCTTTTACCACATCTTTTGGATCATTATTTCCTTAAATATTGATCATCGTAATGATTTTATTTGTATAACTATCATCTTAATTGACTGCAAAAACTTTTGAGTGCCTTTCTTTAGCCTAGAATTGTGAAATGAGTGACTTACTGAGTTTCATCGAAACAAGTCTTTTGATTTACAGGGAAAAGATTCCAATATGCAGAATGAAATATTGGAGTCAGATGTTAACCTTTATATTGGAAAGCTTGAATCTGAACTAGCTGCAAGGTTGAATTGTGCTGCCTACCATGGAGATTTATATCGATTGAAACTTCTGATTGGAGCTGGCGCAGATCCTAGTAAGACAGACTATGATGGAAGATCACCCTTGGTATGGTTTCTTGTGAGCTAAGTTTTCCTTGAATATTTTCAAACCATAAGACTGCTTTTCTGAATATTACCGTTCTATACTCTTTTCATATCTTATACAGTATAAATCTGTATTCTGAAAAATATATTAGGGTGATTCAGATTATTGAAAATCTTAAGAGGGTATAACCGTTTCAAATTGGAAATAAATGCATCAATCCATTTGAAATTAAGTGCCACAACAATAAAGTGAAGAGTCCTGTACTATGTTTTGACTCTCTATTGTAACATTTTCCCTCGGCAACAACACCCACAAGATAAAAATGGAAGAAGAAAGGGCCACATTAGAAGAGTAGAAGAACGGAAGTTTTCTAGATAATTTCTTTAATGATGTGGATGTGTAACAAGCTCCCGTTTACATCTACATGGCTTTGGGGGCAATACTGTGCAATGGTTTGTTCAAATGATTTGAGTTATTCATGGAGAAAATGGTGAGTGAAAGCAACGAAACTACAACTTGAGATGCTACATGAACTCTAGTCTCACAAAAATACCATATGTAAATAACAGAATTTGAACCCTGAGCACTAAAACTAAGATTCCAAAACTTTATCAACCAGCCACATAATTGTTGGCTAAAGTATTATTATTTGTGGGTGTTTTTCTCAATTCATACCTCAAAGATCTTGGGAGTTTGTGTTTATAAGTACTACTTATTTTATAATTCTATTCATAAATTGCATATGGTGGACAGAGTCTTCAGGTTTTAGATAGTGTTATGTCTTATGAAGTTAGATCATGCCAATGTTTTGAAATAAATGATGATGGGGATTAATTGTTAAATATAGGAGTGTAAACAAACAGTGCTTTCAACGAAATTTTCGTGAACAATTTTGATTTCTGTTCGTTTATGTGCGTTTATTAAGATTAATAAATAATCTTGAACAACATTTTTATATTTGTTTATTAAATGAAACAAACATGAACAAAGGTCTGCTTAGTTTGTATATGCTCACGAATAAACTCGTTTAATTTTCGCAAACAATTTTGATTATAATGTCTAAACCATTGAAACTTAGACAACTTTAACCTTTAATATGTTTTATCAATATATAAATTATAATATAAAATTTATATCATTAGAAGTTATATATAACATAGAATAAAAATTATCTCTTTAACTTTTTAAAATTTATTATAAAATAATTTTTTATGTGCTTAAAAATGGATACTTAGATAAGTTTAGATGTAGAAATTTGAAAAATAGAAAACTTACCTGCACATTTATCCCACATCAGCACAACAGCCAAGATAAAAGGGGAATGAATCTTTAAATAACCCCTGCCAGCCATTCACTCAAGAAAAAGTGATAAATCTGAAAGCTAGCAGCCATTGGCCCACTTGATCATGAGCTTTAATTGGCTATAATTATCTTCTATTGGGATTTAACCCTTTTTTTATTAATATAAAAGTTTTTTTTTTTTTGGCTTTTGTTATTGGTTTAAGTAAATAGTTAGTGTAGAGCTAGTGTTCAAAGCTCGGTAAGCAAAACCGAGCTTAGTCTCAATACACATTTTCAAGTTTGATTAAAAGCTTGTTTATGTTCATGATCGTCAAAGTTTAACTGAACTGAGCCTGGACAAGTGAATATTCTTTTCGTTTACAGCCCTAATTAAATATTACCTATCATATTTAGTATTTGTTCTAGTGCTATTATCTCAGGTTCTAATGTATAGGTATTATAAAATGATCTCATGCCTTTTGCATTGTGAAATTACATCTAATCAGTTTCAGCACCATTGCTGGTAAATTTGGAAAATTATTTATGTATGTTTGCCTTTTATTTACTAGGATTTAGATTATGGGGAAAGGATAGTGTATTTATTAGACTAGATTTAGTTAGTACCAAACCAGGTATCTTACTCTTGAAGTGAGTTTGGCTTCTTTACAATTAAATTCCTATATTCCTCCCACCCTTCTTCTCAAATCCCCTTTTTTCAGTCTTGGGATGCATTTAACACTGCAAGACATCAAGAAAGGACTGTATAATCTGTTTCCTACTGTACTGATGATGATATTGCTAATGGTCTAGGCAATCTTGTAATTGGTAGCGTTATAGGAATTCACTAGCCATTTGTTTTTCCTTTGTCTTTTAACAATGTGGCAGATGAATCTAAGCTTTTTGTGTCTCATACCCTGAAAGGCGGTTCAACTTTCAGGAATCCTACATTTAAAACATTCTTATATGTATTGACTACATAGCTCTAATTGTAAGTATGAATCAGATTTATATTTATTTCTTGCTAATAAACAAGTAATTGACAGCCATGGAGAGACATAAATTATGGACTTTGTTTAAGTAACAAGCTTAAAGATGCTCTCTTGCATAAGAGTAGAAGAAAGGGAATTGATAAAATGAGTTGCAAGAGGGAACAAACTGGATAACTTCATTTCCCAAATGATCTGTATAGTGTGGTTTTGCAGCTCATAGAGTAGGACTGAAACAAACAAAAAAGAAACACATTTCAAGTATGCAATCAAAACAAGTAAAATTTCAGTGGATGACTGTGAATCTAGTCATGTTTGTTGATAGTAAACCGGTAGTTGATTGGTCATGTTTGCACTGGATGCATATGTGGAATGCAAGTATTGAGATGGAAAGTTTTCTCATTCCATATCAATTTACTTAGGTATCTAGTGATTGTGATGGAAATGCAAGCCCTTCATTTGACCCTGCTTAACAGAGAGGTCCTATGATAGTGCATAGTCTTTCTGTTTTTAACCATTTTAAGTTTGTCAATTTTACCAGAGTTTCTGGCATTGCTGGTGGCCTGATAACCCGGGTCTCAGTCAAAATTGAGTCACAAGATAAACAACCTGAGCTGTCTGGAGCTCAAGCAGATGCATACAAGATTCGAAATTGCTGTATTAAAGCCCAAGCTCCATAAAACTTTGTTGACCAACCTTCAAGAAGGAGTAATCATCTTACTGAGTTCATTCATCCTAGTTGTCTTAACATGTAGGGGAAACACATTTCATTATGTGTGCGCTTGTTTTCTGTCTTGTGCATATGTTGTTGTACCAAGATTTTACTTTTGCAACTTAACTGACAAGGGTTTGTGTTTTTTTTTTTTTTTTTTTTTGTATTTGGTTTAGTTTGCATCATTTTCGTTTTAACATAACAAATATGAACCTTCTTTTATGATGGTCTTAAGTGTCTTCTTCTTTTACAGCATATTGTTGCATCCAAAGGATATGAAGAAATTACTGGTTTTCTTATTGAACAGAAAGTAGACATTAACATTTCGGGTAAGTTTCTTATGTGGTATGTTTCTGTAAATTACCTCCATGAATTATGCACATATTTTCTAACTGGATATTGCCTCCAGTGAAATCTACTAATACAGTTTGTTAAATCTTTATCAGATAAGTTTGGGAACACTCCTTTGCTTGAAGCTGTCAAGCATGGGCATGACCAAGTTGCTTCTTTACTTGTTCAAGCGGGAGCATTACTCACAATGGATGATGCCAGTGGTTTTCTCTGTATGACTGTTGCAAGAAGGGATTTGGATCTCCTAAAACGTGCTTTGGCTTGTGGCATTGATCCAAATGCCAAAAGTTATGATTACCGAACAGCGCTTCATGTTGCTGCCTCAGAAGGGCTATATTTAGTGGCCAAAATACTTCTAGAAGCAGGAGCTAGCGTTTTCTCAAAAGACAGGTATAATTTGTAAACTGATCCGGTCTTTCCAGGACCAAAAGAGGTCCTGTGTTCTTAAATTATTCTTAGCATTTTATGATTATTTTTCATTGAGAAAACCTTTTCCCTTAGGGTTCATATTCATAATATACGCATGATTTTGACCCTATTATTAAACCTACTGCAATGTTTCTCAGTTTCTTGAACTTGGCATATAGGTCTAAAAGTGATGACCCAATAAACTAGTCTCAATTAATTTCAGAAGGAAGTTGCTTTAGTTGAACATGTTTCATGTTCACACTCAATGCTGAGTTTTGGAACTTGTGATGGTTCACACTTTAGAGCTGTTGGTGTAATTATAACCAGTTATTCATTCATGTACTTTTGTTAAAAAATAGAATGAGCCATGTTTGGCAATCATAGTTGTAAGCTCAGCAATTCAGTTCCTGAAACTCTTCAATTTGTTAATTTGTTAATAGTAGAAGGTCCATGTTTATCCCAAAATTAAGATAAGAACAGTCAGTAGAAGAACCATAGTTGTGTGCCAGTGGTGTTTAATAGTTGCTATTTTCTATTTGTGCTTTGATATTTGCTGTTCTGTCAGAATTTTCCAAAAGTGGTAAGTTTAGTTAAGCCAACTCCTGTTTGTAGATGGGGAAATACTCCACTTGATGAAGCCCACATAGTTGGAAATAGGAATTTGATTGGATTGCTTGAAGCTGCAAGAGCTTCTCAGATGACTGAGTTCTCTGATTGTCCTCAACAAATTCGAGGTACAACCTAAACCTTATAGTTGTATAGCTTGTATAGACGATCTGTTTGTGACCTTGAGTTCTAAGAAACATTCACTTGCCATGAAAGTCCATTCTCTAAAACTAAAATTCTAGCCAATTTATCTACCATCTCAGTGACCTTTTTCAAATTAAGCCAGGAAGTTAATCAATAGAACTAATTTGGAATCCCAACACTATCCTTGAACACTAGTTTGTTCTCTAATTTATATTGCTCTGGGAACAATAACACTCTTCTTTTAAATTCTAAAGTAATCAGTTTTCAGAGAGTTTTTGTTTTCTCTTTCTCTGTTCTTCTTTGTCATGCATTTGGTTTGATGGGCCAAAATTGCCTTTGAATTGTGAAATGTATATTTTTTTGCACTCAATTCTTTAACTTAATTATAAACTAGATATGAGAGTTGTTTATGTAGCCTGCATACTTCCCATTGCAATCTTTTGCTACATATTGGGTTATCTTCTGGTATCTTCCTTTTTAAAAAAAAAAAAAAATTTTTTGGAAGAACCTTTTTAGTGTTTCTTTCAGAAAATGAGAAGTCGTAAGGTTGAAGGCTGTATTTGATGATTAAGGAAAAAGAAAAAGTTATACATAGGCAGTTGTGTGATGGTTAAAGCATCTGTAACTTTACATATATGCAGTTGTATGACGGTAAAAAAACATCGATCATGTTTCAGCTAACAAGGTTTGATTTGTCTATTAGGATACACAAATATAAATGTTTTTCATTAAAATAGAATTATTCCAAAAAAATAATATATTTCAAAAGCTTACATCTTCCTAGCTGAAAACAGCTTCAATTAAATGTTATTTTCTTAATGATAAATCATAATTAATAAAATTAATATTATAATGTAATTAGCTAAACCTATAACATAAGATTGTTGATGTCTTTCAAGAATTTTGAAATGCATACTTCACTTATCCTTCTAGTTTTATACCTAAGAAAAAAAACAACAGGCCCATTTGCTCCTCCGTAGTTCACTTTACTTCTTTTTCTGCATCAAACAATCTAGCTAGTAAGTAAGGTATTGTACCATGATGAATCTATTCTATATGGTTTATGAGCATACTCTCTAAAGTCTCAATTAGTTATGATACTTAGATTTGATTGTCAAGTGAGGGATGTCAAGCATATGATCTTTCTAGTTTCGAGATGTGATTTATTTGTGGAGTTATTTTATGAAAATTTCAGCGACTAATAACATATATGTGTGTGTGTGGGTATATATATATATATATATATATATTTGCCAATAACAGCTGAGATGTGGAAGAAGAAATGCACGGTTTTCCCATTTCACCCATGGCATCAAAAAGAGGAGCGAAGACAGGGAGTTGTCTTATGGGTGCCGCAGAGCATGGAAGAACTAATCAAGGCGGCGAAGGTGGAGTTAGAATGTGGTGATAGTTCCTGCATTTTGTCGGAGGATGGTGGTAAAATTCTTGATGCCAATATGATTAGTAATGATCAAAAGCTATTTTTGGTTAATTAGTCTTAATTCATGAATAATTCTTACTTAACAAGTTGTACTACTTCTGATACTTATATAAAAGTTCTAGTCAAATGATTGCATTTAAGATTTATATATATATATATATATATATATATATATATATATGTTTGTGAGATGGAATCATTGTTGATTAAAAACAAAATGTGAATTAATCCATCAGTAATTGATGTAAGAGTGATTTTTTTTTTTTTTTTCACTTCAATAGAATGATCTATACCGTCATGTTTAACCATTATTTTGTCTAATTAACATCTTTTTAACCCTTCTAATTTGCATCTTTTTAACGCATTATTGCCCAACCTTTTGATTTGACAAAGTTGGCTCAAACCTTAATGTATTGTGATAGAATTTTTTGTGATCAAACCTGGATTGACTGGTATTAACTAAGAATTTTTCGTGATCCAACCTAGATTGACTTGTATTAACTAAAAAAATTCAAAGGCTTGAACATGAAATCAGTAAAGATTCGAATTATTTCAATCAGATTTGAAATCCATTTAAAAATCGAATTATAACACAAAAATTCAATTGTGGTTATATAATTTTATTTTAAAAAATAAATAAATAAATGAAAATATTTTTCTTAACTAAAAATTTTTATATTTTGAAATTATTATTATTATTAATTATTGAATAATTTCATCTATAATATATCATCAACAAAATTAATGTTGAATTTTTAAAATCAATTATGACAAAAAATTAATTTGAAATACACCAAATATGAATATCAAATAATTTTTAATACAAATTTTATTATATTTACAATAGTTATCTATAAAAAATAATATTATTAATTTGACTTTGATTTTATTATAAAAATAATCATTAAAAATATATTATTGATTTATTGTACTTATTCCATATTTAAATTTAAATATTAAAAAAATTATATTATAATTTTAACATTTGATTGAATTTATTGTTTTGTGGAAAAAATTAATATCATTATTAATAAAATTAACTTTCAATAATATTGTTTTTAATGTTTCAAACATATTAAAATATTAAATTTACTTGAGAATAAAAATATTATCTTATAAATTAAAACATATAGTTTTTAAAATGGGATAAAAAATTAAATAACTAAATTAAGTAATACAACATCCAAACAAAATATAATAAAATAAAAAATGTTGTTCAATTCCTAAAATCAATTAAACAAAGTTTTCATATATCCTAAAAGATGAATCAAGATCATGTCACGTTGGTATCCAAAATTGAACCTGCCAATTACGAGCAAATCAACCACAGTTACTGTTTTAAAATTTTTTTCAACTTTTTTTATCAAAAAAAAAAAAAAAAAAAAAACTAGAAAGTAGAATATTTGCAATTAAAAATTCTTAATCCAATTAATTCAACATCGCAAGAATCCTTCTCAATCCTAATATTTTATCTTCTTCTTCATTTAATAAAAAATATAAAATTAATCATATAATCATTAAATAAAAAATGAAGAAAAATATAATCAGACAACAAAATCTTACCGTCTTGATCCATGGACATATCATTTTCATACAATCAATTATGAGTAGTAATTAATATTTTGCATTTTGAAGTCTAAGATAGTTGATAACTCTATCACTCAAATTAAATTTCAATTTAAAAGTAATTGTAGTAATTACAATACTTAATATATCTTTAGTTATGAGTGAAAGAATAAAATATCGAAGTTCATACTTTTTTTTAATAATAAAAAACATCAAGTTGCTTGTAATAATCTTCTCTTGCTTCATCCAAATATACATCCTATTCTGACTTTTGTGAAATGGATCCAATGTTACATATAACTTTTAAATCTTTATAATAATAAATATAAGAAAACTTTTTTTAAAATTTAAAAGTACTTTTTAAAAAGTTATAATATAATGACTAAAAAACTAATAAAAAATAAAAATAAAAATTTGTTGCACTAAATAGCTAAGACAAAGTGACAAATGATGCAATTAATTATTGGGTTTAGAATAAAAAAGTCATTTATATAAATATCTAATGGACTTTATTTATAACTTGTTGAGTTCTTAAAATAACTTTTTATGTAATCAAATAATTTCGGACTTTTTTTTTTTAAGTTTTACTATATTTATTTTACTTATTTAAAAAAAAAAACAAATTCTTATATAATCATTAATTTTGTTTATTCAAACTAGATATATTGGACTTACATATTTGTTTGCATTTATTTGAACATATAAGATAAATTTGAAACAAAAAAGTAATGGATAACATTCAAAGATAAAATTACTAAATAATATATATAAAGTTAAATTAATTATTATATTCAAAATTACAAAAAATATTTATAATTTATAAATTTTCAAAATTATTCAAACTTATCTAAGCCTGTCCAACACAAATTAGACCTATATGACAATGGCAAGTTCAAATACCCCGTAAATGTGAAAGATAGGTATAATGAGTGTGAAAGTATTCTGAGCGCAAAAAATGAAATCGAAGGTGTAGGATCAGATGACTAAACTTGAATGTGAGGACAAAAAGTTGATGAGGGCACAACGTAACCATTGTTAGTCCACTTTTTCAACTAAATCTTTTAGTGGAACTTCTTGCTTGAAAAGCCGTTTAAATAGTTGCCTTAAGAAACACAATGGCGATATTTCTTAATATACCTTTGCAATTTGATCAACCTTAGAGCTGTATTCTTGTGTACGATATAGAGGTGTCAAATAGGGTATATTGGGCCAGCATATCCATTAAAAAATTAATTCATGTGTTAATGAATCATGTCAACCCAACACTATTAATTAATATGTCGTATTGTACTATTTATAAAAATTAAGAATATGATCGAATACAACACATGATTTATAATCCTTATGGGTCATATTATGCCGTACTATTGTTCATGTTGTATTGAGCTAAGCATCGTCAATTAATAGTTTCTTGAAGTTATATAATGCTTTTAAGAAATTTTTTTTGTTTTTTAATTATCTTTAAAAATTAATATATGAAATTAATCTTTAAAAATTACTATACAAAATTAATATGCGAGACACATAATTTATATAATTTGATAAAATATTTATGTTTATTAGTAAAAATTAAAAAATTTGTCAAAAAATATGTAAAAATTAACAAATACGAATATTATATCTCTAAATTTTATAAACATTCTATTTAATCGGAGATCATTTTTAAATTTGTTGTTTAATAATATTTTTGGGCTTTCATTTGATTTATGGAGTTAAAATTGGTATTTGAGTGTAAGCCGTAACATGGCCCTTGTTGTATTATTAGGCTTTGTATGGGTTCCAAACCAAGTCTAACTTTCATTTTAGTCATAAATCTTATCTTATTTTCATTTTATTTATTTCTTCCGTAAAAAATTTAAAAAAAAAATTGAAATCGGAAAAATCGAGAAAAGATAAAGAAAATGAAAAAACGGTACATTTAGAAAAATACGAAATAAAGAGATGAGATTTGGATGTTCTTGAAATTGATCTTTGAGAAAATAAAATTTCAAAATTAAATCTTTTAAAGATAAACGCTGAGATAATTTTAAAAAATCAATCCTTTTTCGATTTAGAGTTCTAAATAACTGGGGACTAAATGCCTATATAAATGGCAACAATCCACCACAATCATCATCGATGATTTCATAAAAACACTGATTCATCACGACATAACAGTAGCAAACATCAGCTTCAAGTTCGTCCACCAAAAATTCAATTCCCATCGTAAGAAAAGAAAAGCTCAATTCTCAATATCAATTCTGTAATCAAGTTTGACCTTCCACCTCGAAACAACAAACAAAGACCACAATAAACATAAAAATCATAGTGGACATCGACGAACATCACCAAAAGACAACGCAAGAAGCAATAGCGAAATTCTGGGTCGAATCACTGATGGTGGATCGAGGTCATCGACGGCTTAAGATGGTGGACATTTTTTCAGTCTTGCCCAGAAAAGTAGATACGTCATTGGTGAAAGAATGAGGGAAAGGAAATTCTGTTGCCAGTGAGACCAAACCTGAGACAACACTTTTGGTCAGAAAACGAAGGGATGGCATTGCTGGTAGATTGGCTGTTAGGTTGAAAAAGTCGGAAAAGAAAAGAAAAGAGGAGGAGGCTAAGAAGAGTTCAAAGATGAAATTTGGTAATTCCATGTTGCTTTGAATAGGGGAAAATTCACTGCTGGCGGATTCAAGTCCAACACCAATGTGGTTGATAAAAATTTGAAAAGCAACATTGCAAGTTTTGGGGAGGGGGAGCTACTAGCTTTCTTTGCATTGTTAGAAGAAAAAAGAAGATAAAAAGGTGGGGGTGACTAGAGACAAGTGACTTGGGCCGATTGATTTAGGGAGTGAAGAAACTGGTTTTAATAATCAACAAATTGACTTGGAGCAACTCTATTTAATTTTACTATTTCCTTTTCTTATTTGTTTTCTAATTATTCATTATCTATTTTATCATGCATAGTCTTAGACAATGTTTTAACTATATGAACTTAATATATATATATATATATATGCATATAAGCTATAACTAATGTGGACTGGATGATTTAGGTTTTAGCGGAAGATGGTATACTTGGGAGAGGGGAAAGCTGCAGTTAAATAATGTTCGTGAGTGACTTGATCGAGGAATTGGCAACAAACTCTGGGGTGAGTTATTTTCAAACTATTAGGTTTGACATCTAGATGCATCTGTCTTTGACCACTGTCCCGTTGTGGTGAATACTGAAAGGAGAAGCTCCATATGAAGGATCCAAAGATCAAGAAGAGATTCAGGTTTGAGGTGATGTGGATTAAAGAAAATGAATGTAAACAGATAGTGAAAGATGCGTGGGAGGGTAATACCAAGGAATCCATTCAAGATTAAATGTAGCATGCTGGTGGTATGTTGGGGAATTGGCACACATCAACATTCAGTGCACTAAGAGAGGACATTGATAAAATTAAAAGGGATGCAACAACTGCATAATACATACATGACAGATGCAACCTTGAAGCTAAAGCAAAACTTAAAGGAGGAGTTGAATCCATACTTGGAAAAAGAAGAAATGTTCTGGATGCAATGGGCTTGAGTGCATTGGCTGAGGGAGGAGAACTCCATGGGCAAGCTTCATCAAGAAAATGTAAAACACTTTTAAGGGGTTTAGAAGATGGGAATGGTGTTTGGGGTGAGGAGGAGAAGGAAATTCAACAAATTGCCACTGAATACTTTAAAAAGCTATTCATCTTTGAAAAACTTCTATCTGTGAAGATATCTTAGAGGCTATAGACCTTTGTGTGATGGATGAAATGAACAAGCTCCTTCTTGCAGATTTCAAGTCTGGGGAAATCCACATAACCATTAGACAGATGCACCCATCGCCTGGACCTGAAGGTATGCCAGCTTTATTTTATCAACATTTTTAGCATATCTTTGGTGATGATGTGGTTAAGTTTTGTTTATCTTGTTTGAAGTGGTAAAAGGATTTAGCTGATGTCAATCATACCAACATTGTTCTGATCCCCAAAACAAAATACCCTAGGAATATTACACAGTTCTGACCTATTAGCTTGTATAATGTCATCTATCCTACCTGTTTGTATTAATGAATCACAAAGTGCATTTGTTCTAGTTAGACTAATAACTAATAATATTTTAGTTGCTTATGAGCTTTTGCATAGGCTGAAAATTAAGAGACGGGGGAGGGGTTTTTGCTTTTAAAATTAGATATGGGCAAGGCCTATGATTGGGTGGAATGGAATTTTCTTTTCAGCAATTATGGGTAGATTGTGTTAAAATTGGATTTGTCTAGTGATGAATTGTGTTATTTCTATTTCATATTCTCTTGTTGTTAATGGGAGTATTACTAATGCTTTCGAATCGGAAAGAGGACTTCGATAAGGAGATCTTCTATCGCCTTATTTGTTTTTGATTTGTATAGAAGGCCTTTCAACTTTGTTGAAAAAGAGTCAGAAACAGGGCCTAATTCATGGAGTACAAGCCAATTGTAAGGGTCCGAGAGTTTAGTTTTCTTTGCTGATGATAACATATTGTTTGCTATGGTAAGCAGAAAAGAAAGCGAGAGGGGGACATGCTACAGAGATATGGGAAAGCTTAGGCTAGAAGATTAACTTTGACAAATCGACTTATTCTTTAGCAGCACCACAAGAGAGGAAAAAAAAAATGACATAAAAAACACGTTCGGAATCTAAGCTACTATGAGTATGGAGAAATATTTGGGGTTACCATCTATGGTCGAAAAGGATAAAAAACGAGCTTTTAGAGAGCTTAAAGATAGGACCAATTCTTGAATGAATGGGTGGTGTCAAAGATCTCTTTTAAAGGGAGGAAAAGAGGTGTTCATAAAGTTGATACTCCAAGCCATACCAACTTATGCTATTAGCTATTTTTTATTGCCGGAGTCCTTATGTGATGAAATAAATGGATTGATTAGCACTTACTGGTGGCAGCATAACAAGGAAAAAAAGGGCATACACTGGCTTAGTTGGAAGAATATGTGCAAATCCAAATATGATGGAGGTATGGGTTTCCGAGATATTGGGAATTTCAATAAAGCAATGCTGGGCAAACAAGGTTGGAGGATTCTCACCAACACTAATACACTGGTTCACCGAATCCTAAAAGCAAGATACTTTCCAAAGTGCTCATTCATTGACTCTGAGTTAGGGAAGCAACCTTCTTTAACATGTAAAGAGTATATGGGCTACTAAAGCAGTTCTTCAACAAGTGGTGAGATGGAGAGTTGGTGATGGGAGATTAATTAAGATATGGAGAGACAAGTGGCTCCTTTTTAACGAATCCTTTGTGACTAAATTCCCAAGAGGCCAATAGGATAAAGATGGGCTGGTATCTAAACTGATAGATGGAAGAACACTCCCCTGGAAATGGTCCTTGAAACATGAGATGTTTCAACTAGAGAAGTCAGCGGCAATCTGTGCATTACCAATTAGCAAGCTGGGTTCGCCTGACACATTGGTGTGGCACTATGAAAACAAAGGGCTATATGCGGTAAAGAGTGACTATAGGTTGCTAAACTACACAACACAAGAGGTTGGTGATCGGGAAGAGAACAATGAGAATTATAGGAGAAGTAAAAAAGTTTGGAAAAGAATATGGTCAGCCCAAGTACCAACAAAGATCAAAATCCTAGTGTGGAAAGTAACTATAGACATTCCACCAGTGAGGTTTAATTTGGCTCGAAGATAGATCTTAGTGGAGGCCACATGTACGAGATGCGGTTTAAAGAATGAAACAGTGTATCATACTGTGAATAAGTGCTGCTGGGCAAAGAATCTGAGGAAGCATTTAGACTATCACAGGGAGAACAACATGGAAGAGCAATTGGAACCCATAGACTGGTTGTTTCTCGAAATACGAAAGGTAAATTCACAACAATTTCGGCTGCTCATGATAGCAATCTGGACCATATGGAATGACCAAAATAGGGAGTGCCATGGGGAATCAAGAAGGAATCCTGGACTGTCAGCAGAGTTTGCAAAGAAATACATGCTAGAGTTTAATTAAGCACAGCATCAGAAGCTCAGAAGGAAGGAAACGGTTCCACAGAGAAGGAAACCCCATCGAATCGGACTGTATAAGGTGAATTTTGATGGTGCAGTGGATAGAGATAGGAGAGTAGGAGGATTCCGGGTGATAATAAGGGGCGCTGAGCGCCAGGTACTGGGAGCACATGTTGACATCCTGCTATGGATAATAGACCCTTTCAGCGCTGAAGCGATTGCTGCAACTCGTGCTTTAAAGTTTGCTAAAGAAATGGGTTTTAATGATATAATCCTGGAAGCTGATGCTGTTACTATATTGAGGAAAATGCAGCTGATGAATCATGATCTTTCTCCTATTGGAACAGTTACCGAAAAAGCCAGAGCCAAAGCTGCAACATTCAACACCTGCACTTTATGGCATGTAGGCCATTCTGGTAATGAAGCAGCACATAGGTTACTAAAGTTTGCTTTGGAGACTGATGCAAGAATGTATTGGATTGTGGAATGCCCCGAGTTTTATCACAAATTATATCAAACGTGTTTTCTCGGATGAATGAACGAAAGGGTATTTGCCCTACGAGATATATATACATACAAAAACATAATAAAATTCAAAATGCGTTTTAATAAAGTAAAAAAATTAGATAAATTTTCAATATTACTAATTGACATTTATTTTCAAGTTTAAATAATACAATTTTATAAATAAATTAAATAAAATGTGATGAAGAAATTCTTAATAATAAAAAGTAGATGATTTTTTAATAAATTTTTAGGTCAAAGATTTTTATAAGTGTGACCCAAATAGGAAAAAAATTTAGATAAAATGTCAACAACAATAATTATTATTTATTTTAAAAGTAAAAGAAATAATAAACTTCATAAAATTTTGAACAATAAATAATAATTATGTAATGATAAAATTCTTAAAAATTATGAATTGTTAATTTTTTAAAAAATTCCTAGGTAAGAGTTTTTTTTTTTTTTTTTTTCTAAATCTAATCCAAATTGAGAAAAATTGGGATAAAATTTCAACAAAAATAATTATGTTCATTTTGAAATCAAATCCAAAATAAAATATAATTTACAAAATTTTATGAAAATACGTGACAATTAACCAAGGATGAAATTATTTGATATTTTCAAATGTTTAATTTTCTAAAAATTACAAATGGTAAGAAATCTTTTTTAAATTCAACCCAAATGAAAAAAAAAATAGATAAGATTTCAACAAAAATAATGGTTATTTATTCTTAGGACAAAAAAATTAAAAATGTAAATGAAAAATTAAATTTGAGGAAGAAACTCTTAAAAATCATAAAAGATTGATTTTCTTTTAAAGAAATTTTCATCAAAATCTATTGATATGATAACATATGAGATATGGAATGGCAAGATAACATACATGTCATAATTAAAAGATTTAGAAAATACATGACTTATATGACGCATGCATCATCTAAGAAGCTTGGAGCTTGGTTCGATAAATGTAAGTTTATGGATATCCAAAAAGTTGGATACTAATTCTACAATCCCAATGAACAAAGGTGTTTGTTCCATTGCATGCCATTTTCTAAAAAGAATTGTTCATTCTAGAAAAGAATAGTGGGAGTAAAGTTGAACTTGAAAAGTTCAAAAACACAAACTAAGCATTTTGATGGAACATGGGTTAGAGACTAAGGTGTTGAGTGCATAGTTCTCAAAGTACGCATAAACTCCAAAGGACGAGTAAGAGACATTAATCTCTAAAGAAATATATTGTGGCCAAAGATATATTTCTCATAAATGATGAGACTACAAAATGAGATGGAACATTCATTTCTATGAGATAATCAAAAGAGTTTGATATTATCAAAGACTAAGATTGTGGAAACCTGCACCCAACCATTAGATATTGTCCATTTAGACCCGAAGGTCTCATGGTTTTATCCCATAAAAGGTATCTTACAAATTTGAGTTTAGATATATATATATATATATATCATTCTTTTTTCACACATTCTTCCAATGTGGGATTTGAGTGTTACAATCTCTCCACCTTCAAAGCTTGACATCCCTATCAAGTCGAGTCTAACCACAGGACCAAGATCACACCAGATGTTGGGATTCTAGAGGTAGCTCCTTACTGTGTAGCACTTAATGACTTTCACGGCCCTACCATGTAGCACTTAGTGACTCCCATGACATAACACTTATTTTTCATCGATTGGTGATCGTTCTGATACCATTTATGGAGATCTTCACCTAACTTATGAGATATTATCTGCTTTAACTTGAAGGTCTCATGGTTTTATCCCACAAAAAGTGTCTCACAAGTTTGGGTTTAGATCTTTATATATATATCATTTCATATCCATACATTCTTTTAATGCAGGATTAGGGTGTTACAAGGATGAACATTGTTTGTACAAGAAGTTAGTGGGAATACAATCATTTTGATAAAGCTTTAAATGGATGACATAAAGCTTGTTGGAAACAAAGTACCTATGCTATAATCTATAATAGATCTAGTTATCAAATGAAGATTTCCATAATGGATTTGAAAGGCAACATGCATAATGGGATAAAGATCTATAAGGATAGATCCAAAAGGTTGCATAACTCTCCTAATCCGTAAACATAGTCAAAGTGCTAAAAGAGTTTAGAATAATGGAATATAATAGTAGATCCTTGCCTATATCACATAGCGTACACATAGATAAAATGCTAAAAGAATTTAAGAAAATGACACTTGAATCTCTCCAAAGGCATGTGTCATAAAACACAAGAAAAGAAAGAGATAAGATGGATATAATATAATATCAAAACTTGTATCTACTAGATTCAGATGCTATGTACTATACTAAATGTTTTAGTATATGGAAAGGCCAAAAACCATACAAATGGTTGCTTCACATTTAGCTATCATTCAATAAGAATAATGGCAAGTTACAAAGTGATTATATTTTACTCTATATGATGGCAAAATTAGTTTGAAAGAGTTTCAAACATAATATGACCACTAATTCTATAAACCCATGTCAAAAATAATTTTTCTTTGAGATAGCAAAAGAGGAATTTTAAATTAAGAAAGTTCAAAAGTTGAACTCTATAATTCCAAGCATTGTTGAAAACAATGGAACCATTGCATAATCATTAGGAATCATGGTGTCAAAAGTGATCCAAATATGTGTTGAGGCATTACCATTTGATTATAAAGATAATCAATAAAAATGGTACAAAAATATAACACATTTCTACTACGATAAATCTAGCACATCCTTTCACTATACCACTATCTCATGATTGCCACATGAAAATGTTCGACATTGGATACCAAGGGTGATTGGTACTAGTGCGAGTGGGAGATTGTTGGTAATATGCTCTAAAACCAATTGGATTGGCTGTAAGATACATGTCATATTATGCATTTTTATTATTATCAAAGGCATTCTTTATTTATGAGATTGTATACATGTAATTAATATTACTTACATCTTATAGGTAAAGTCCTTGAAAAAAATATGCTTTGCAAGGGAATTAAAATGAGATTGTAATTATGAGATCATAATTGCATTAAAACATCATTCCTAAACTATTAGTTTATGCTATGTCAAGAAAGGACATTGATAAAAGTTGTTGAGACTAGTTCATGATTATGCTTTTGCTTATGAAGCAAACAACCGATTTCATAAATTGAAGTTTAGATAAACTTGACTTAACATGTGGGTGCTTATTACAAAAATAAGTTCACTGAACATAACTCGAGATAAGAATGCTAAATGGTAGTTCATATAGTGTCTATAGCTATATTCTCATGTGATGGTTGTATAACTAATCCTTTGACTTGTGACTACTTATTATCTTATATGATGAATTTATTCTTTGACTTTACTTATATTTCTAATAAAGAATGGTTCAATCAAGTATTGTTGGGTATAACATGAGGCATATAAAGATGCATGAAGTAATCAAGATGGGATTCATCACCTTCTATGATCAAGAAAGTATTTCAATTATTTTTTATTGAATTAACTCAAGAAATCTTTGGCCAAAGTGAAATAAGAGTTTAGAATTAGTCTAAAACTTATTTTTAAATTAATGTCAAGGAAAAAACTTAACATGGTTGAATAAGATTGAGTAGACAATAAACCATACTCAATATTGAAACCGAGATACTATATGATGGAATGATATTAATTATACATTAAGACCATTCATGGATAAGTTATCAAGCTATATTGAGTTTTCTTGAGCAATTAGGGGTCATGACAATGTAGTTAGCATTTATCATAATCTATAAACATAAGATTGGCTAATTGAAGAATTAGTGATGAAGTCAAAAAGTTTGTTTCATTCGTACTGAATAACATGGCTCACATGCTTATATTTATTGCCAATATGCTAAGGAACCTAAAAGGTCGCACACAATAGGATAATTATGAAAGAGTAAAATTAGGACAAATTAAGTTAGACTTAATTTGGTTTTGGTGAGACCAAAAGATAGAGGAAATAAAACAAGAGACAAAAACTTTCCTTGTTTAATTATTTCGGCCAAGCATGGGATATTTTTAAAAATATACATGTTTTGCATTAACCTAATGTAACTGAATGTCCCTCTATAAAATGGACATTAAGCCACCACCCTTCTTGCAAGACATAAGGCATACTTGATGCAAAAATAAGCTAAGAAAAAGTATAAGCAAAAATTTGAGAAAAAATAAGAGATTTTGTAAACACTCACTAGCTAGAGCATGATTTGTGTTATATTCTACCTTAAAGAAGATTCTTTCATAAGAGTTCGTATAGATCACCATTAAAAGCTACACACTTAGGTAACTTTTTGAATTTAGAAACTACTTGATAGATCACCACCTCTGAACTAAAAGAGTTTCAACATACAAAGTACATATCATAGCTAAAGCTTGTATTGTCTTATGGGGAATAATAACTTTACTTTTTTGATGGATGAACTAATGAAAAAGGAGAACGAATTAAGGAGGATCCTAGGGAAGACCCTTAATAGGAAGAGCCATAAGAAGAACAAGAAGAAAAGATGAAAAAAAAAGTTGACATGAAAGATAAAGATTTGTTACAAGCTGAGAGAGCAATTTTATAAGGTTTGGATCCAAGCACTGAAGTACAAGAGGAAGATAAAGAAGCAAAAAAAAAAAAAAAAACTCTAATAATGTCAACTCTCAAAAGGAAATTCAAACTAACCCAATCGACTCGAAAGCCAAACGAAGAAGGCTACTTAAAGAGTTAAAGAAAGTTACATTTTTTTAATTAGTGTAGCCTAGCCTTTCAATAAATCTTTCCAACTATATTCAATGATCCAAGGAGTTTTCGTATTCCATGTTCCATTAGTCATTTATTTTTTAATGAAACTCTATGTGATTTAAGATCTAATATAAACCTAATGCCAACAAATGTTTTTGTGTAGCTTAGAGCTAGTGCATTGAGACTTTTAACTTTTAACATTAAATTTATTGATAGTTCTACGAAAAGACCATAAGTAATCTTAGAGAATGTTCTAGTTAAAGTGGGTAAATATGCATTCCTCGTTGATTTTGTTATTTTAGAGATAGTAGATAATGACGCCCCTATTCTGTTAGGTAGACTCTTCTTAATGACTTCAAGAGCTTTAATAAATATTTACAACTTTGAGCTGAACCTAAGATTCAAGGATAAAAGAATAACTTTTAAAACTGAGGTCAAGGTATTCTTAGGGATTAAATGATGTACAAGGAATGTCTAATTTAGAAAAAATGATGAAGGAAAAAGCAACTCATAAGGATCCTTGCCTAAATCGAAAGGGAAAAAATCAACCCAAAAGCCCAACTCTAAAAAGCTCAAAAGTTCTCAAAATCCACTTTGCAAGCCTAAAAAGCATAAATCCAAAAACTTCAACAACCCATGCTATTTATGCTATTCCTACTAAAAGAGTGAGCCTAACTCCTAAAACAAATTTGGTTTATGTAATTTCAACAAGAAGAAAACAACAAGGGAAAATCCCACCTAAAGAGAAGTGGTAGTCTTAGATTTTTAAATATGGTCTAGCTTGACCAAAACTAATGCTGCTTGAAAGGCAAAAAAAGTTTTACATTTTCCTATTATTAGTTTTGAATTACCTTGTTAAGTTTTGAATTTTCTTGTTATTTGTTCAATTTTTAGGATAAGTATGCTTCGATCTTGTTTTTGCTTTTGTGTTTGTTTTTTTAAGAATAAGGATGATGCAAGGTTTCCTAAAGAATTCTACAAGTTTCGACCTCAAAATAAGCAAAGATAGAGGAGTATTCCTTTCATCTCATTTTTTTAACTATTTATGTGAAATATTATGCAAATTCAATTGTTGGGGAGGAAATTTTTTTGTGCTAAAACTTTTTTCAAAAGTACCCCTATAATATTTATTTTCAAAACAAGTTAACATGCCTATAATCATTATGATATGATCTTAGTTACTTTTTCATAAGTAATTCATAAGTGACTTAAATATAATCTTAGATCAAGTATGAATGTAGTGAAAACACGAAATGGTGCCTTAAGTATGCTATTTGTTGGACTATTAATTTTTATGTCATGTGCATTTTAACATTGATCTTTAACATGCATCGATTTTGTGAAGAGTATTATGAATATAAAGTTGCATAGAGATTTAAGGCATAAGTATTGATTAGTTCTAACTACAAATGCATAGATTGTACAAGTAATAATAGTGACCAAAAGGTCAAGATGTTGATCTTATAAGGATTAGCTAAAGAAATTATTAGACTAACTACCTATTATCACCTTACTCTTCTATAGTTGGCTCAATTAAGTAATGATCATAAAATTAAGCTAACTATGATTAGGAAACTATGAAAAAAAACTTGAGTAAAAACAACAAAGATTTGATAAAGATATGATCCAAAAACTACAAATAGGTCAAAGCAGATAGATTCAATAACAAATTTGAACATTAATTAGAAATCAGTAGATTTGAGCTGGAAAATGAATGTAAATGTAAATTCTATTGCAAGATTCTAAAAGAGCACTGAAAAACACTTAAGAAACAGTAAAATTGCAATGAAAGTCAAAGAAAAACTACTGAAAATAAAATGTTTGGCAACTAAGAAAATATAAAGTGCAAAAAAGAAAATGCAGGAAAGTAAAGAAACAAAATTTAAATCCTAAAACTCTCTTTCTATGGCCAGCCCTCACCCCCTATTTATAGGTAAAGGGGAGGAGCCTAAGGTCCTAACAAGTTCTAGATTGATCTCCAAGTAGCTAGGCTTCTAGAGTTTTCTCCTTTCTTGTTGGTACATGATTGGTACATTGGTACTTACTGGTTTGCGCCTAGATTCTTCAACAGAATTACAATCTCTTTCATGTGTAATAGTTGATCTAATGAGTCAAAGTAATAGCCAACCAAAACCCTTAAAGTGCCAACTCAGCCTCTAGTTTTGGTGCTCTTCAATCAGCTGTGATGCCAATTGCCTTTGCATGCTACTTCATCTAGCCATACACATGTTCATGCACTAACCGTTCTTAAATCTTTCAATTTTTTCTTTTTTCTTTTTTTGCAAATAATTTTAGACATTTTATGAACATTTTTATCCTACATTTTACTCAAAAAATACTATGAAAATAATACAAAAAAATTATTCAATAAAAGTTAAGAAAACTCCTTAAGTGTCAATTTTGCCTAGTGACACTAGTTTCGACCATTTGCATAAATTACACAAAAAATTCTCCAAATTTGTATAAAAAAATCCAAAATTTCTTGGTTCCTTTAATTGTACCTACATGTGAGATAAATGTGTATTTAAGAATAATTTTATCAAAAATATGAAGGAACAAGCTAAAATATATGTAAAATTGGGCTAAAAATAAGTATAAAAATACTAAAATTTTAGTATAATGCTTAGTCAATCCTCGAGAAGAATCTTATATTATACCTGACTTAAAAAGTGACTTCGGCCATCCCTGAACCATTTGAACTTTTTCAAACCCTCTTATGAATAAATTATCCTTAGTACCATACTTTGAACCATTGTAATTAATCATTTTCTTTGTTTAGTTACCAACATTAATAAACTCAAGACCTTTCTATGAATTATCTATTTTTTTCTCACCCAACCTACATTACTATGCATGTTAAGGATAAAATAAGAGAATAAGTTGCATTTGGGAGGTAGGGAGGTGCAAAGAAGAAGAAAAAATGTAAAAAAAAAAAAAAGCAAAAGCCAAAAATGGGCAAAGAAAGAAAAGATTTCTCAAGCCTTGATAAATTTCAAAAGTTCTTAAGTCCAAGTTTCAAAAGTAAGAAAAACGTTTTAAGCCTAAAATATCCTTCTCTATTACCTTAACTCAAGCACTACATTACAAACCAATAAAGACCTATTGATCTTAAGTCAAGCATGTAAGTTTACATAAGTGGAGAGAGAATGAGGAAAGTAAACATATGAAGTATATCTATCTTTAAATTGATATGTGATGGCATATATTACATGCTTTTTTGCTTAAATTGCATGCATAGATTATAGATAGATTAATTTCACATACATGAAAATTATTGAAATTGAAAGCTTACTTTTGAATAAGTTTTATGTATAACTCTATTCATAACTTTCTTGACATTTATCATAGTGCATGATTGATGACTTGTGAAACTTTGACTTTGTGTGCATTTATTTTGGTTGTAGCATAGTTAATTTAAAAATTTTGGTTGTGGATAAGCAAAAAGCTAAGTGTGGAGGTGTAATGACTATAAAATTTATAGCTTTTTATAAGTCACTTGACTTTTAAAATTTTGAAAATTTTCATGAATTCTATACCTTAATGTGTTAAAATCTTGAATTTTAGGTTTGTATAAGAAATTTGATCAACTTGGATGTAAAAGACAAAATCCATTCAAACCATGCAAAGGTGGCAAGAACAAAGCCACACATGAATCATGCAGTCCATGCAAAGTTGGTGGATGACATTCGAACAAGTATGAGGAGTCTATCAAAGCCCATTCGACCATGCATACAAGAAGCCTTAATCCATGCAATGAGGTAGCTATAGCAACCCAACATGTAGCTAAAATGTTAATCTCATATATGACCAAATAAAGAGTTGATGTACATAAAGACTCTTTTAGATTCAAAAAAATCCTAAGGCAAGTGAAAAAATCAAGAGGATTTGGTCTTTGAATTTAAACTAGCTAAATCTACCATTTGAAATTCAAAATAGTGTTGACTTGGCAAAACACCTAGGCATGGATGGCACAAATAGACCAATATAAGAGTTTTATTCGGTCACACAAGCTCCATATTATTCAAAAGCTTCTCACATTCGGCCAATCTCTTTTAAAATTCAAGACCACATTTTAAACTTAAATGTGTTTAAGCTAAACTGAAACTATCTAAGTTCATCCCTCTAGGTTGACCTTTATACTATTAACAGCTATGCTATTCACTTATAAAGCATCCCTTGTTCCATTATTCACTTCATTTCTCTTTTTTTCTCTTTAATTTTCAGTTTTCAAGAGTTCTTTTGTAATTCATTTTATTTTCGGCTAAGATGAAAGACTAGCCAATATTCTTTTCTTTTTTTAAAGTTATTTTCAATTCAAGTTTAGTTACATTTCCTTCAGAGAATTCTTATTTACATTTCAAGCACACTTTTACTTGTGGCTTTGATATTCATTTATTTTGTTGCTCTTTACATTTGTGCACTTGCTTTTTATACTTTCTTTTACATTCAGCCAATTCTCAATTCCTTAGAAAGCATTCGATTCAATTACTTTTCAAGTTTATTTACATTTCAAAACTTGTTTTCTTTTCTTTTCTTGCTATATTCAACTAGCCCCCTTATTACCAAATGTCCATCTTGTCTAACTTGGCATTTGGCCTTCATACATTTTTTTTTTTACTTCTAAATCAATCTCTAATAGTTTCAATCTTCCAAATATAAAGTTAGGAAGAACTCTTTTGGTATTTGATCTCACATCTAAAACATAATCTTCGAGGAAACAATAACTCTTCTTTATCACTTTAATACTTGGATGTAACTTATGCACTTGCAAGCTAAAATGCAACAATCACAATTGAAAGCTCTATTTACTGATTTAAATAAAATACATTTACTAATTACACCTTAGCTTGCCTGATTCCTAAAAGAAAATAACCTATTACAATTAAAGGTAAAGGAAGGGCAAAAGGTGATTATTATAGCATAGAAAACACAATTAGATGCTTCAAGAGATGGTTAATTAGAGCACAACACAAGTAGGTATCTTGACCAATGAATTCCAAACACATGCTAATAGAAATAAACATTGGAAGAATGTATACATGGTGAAACAGAAGCATTAAGGCACTTGTTCGATCAAATTTGCAAAGCTATTGACAACGCATAAAAAATGGAAGAAAAAGTGGAAAAATTCAAGATAGGGGTGCAAACAGTTGGAACTCTGGATAGCAATTGGTTAATTTCTAGATGAGGCATAGGACCGTTACCTGCAAATTAGAAGGTTCTTAAAAAGGCATTAGACTTGATGTTTTTTAGAACTTTAGAATATTGTTTTGGCTTTTTTATGAATGTTGTTTCGAAACTTTGTTTAAGCAAATTTAAGATTTGGGATTTCCTTTATTAATAATTGTTATGTGGCAAATACTCTTTAGTACATTTCATTTATGCATGCATTAAAATACCATAAGCATATCATTCTAATTATAAATTATGGTATTAAAGGTTCAAGTACAGCTCTATCTTAAAAAAATTTCAAGCAACCTACTCACGACAATTAAAACACTTATGCATAAGTAAAGATCATGGAACAAGAATAAACTAGTCATTTTGATAAAATTGAAAAGGCACAAAAGGAGTTAAGGGGAGATATACACAAAATGATGGAAATGTTAAAGAACTTAAACAAGGGAAAAAGAGTAAAAAAGGTTTCAAGTCTACCAAAATATTTGGCACAAGATCTAATCAATCCTTTGTATCTTTTTGGATTTAGTCCTTATCAATGCCGGCTTTCTCAAGGTGCACAAGCACATTTCTTTAGGGCATATCCATGCACACATCTAGGAATGTTGTCTACAGTTGCTTAAAGATAGTTTCAAAGTTACATCAATCCAATCTTTGGAAAAAAAAGCATCAAAATTGATCTAAGCCCTTGATTTGAATGATTCAAAAGAAAAGAAAAAATTGAAGTTGAAAGTTGAAAGTTGTAGAGACCATATAAGATACAAGTTCAAAGCAAAAGTTAAATTTGATAGAAGAAAGACATTGAGCTATAAAAGAAATAGATTTGTAGGGCTCTAAGAATGCAGTTGGACTTCGCTTGTTTTCAAATGTTATAATTCTACCTAAGTTCAAAGTGCTTGAATTTGAAAAACATGATAGTACTAAGTGCCTCGTAACCTACATCATTATGTACTGGTTGCTTATGCTAACAACAAAAAATTGTTAATCCATTTATTCTAAGATAGTCTTACAAGCTTTGCGACTAAGTGGTATATTTAATTGGATAGGACTAGAATACACTAATGAAATAAGCTTGCAAGGGTGTTTATTACTCAATTGGCACATTATTCATTTGCCCTCAGACCATCTTTCTTTATAGATCATGGAAAAACAGGCGATTAAATCTTTTAAAGAATATGCAAAAAAAGGGAAGAACATGGCTGCTCAAGTCCAACCACCTCTAATTAAGAAAAAATTATTGTACTTTTTATCAGCACATTGAAAGCTCTTTACCATGAAAAAAATGATTAGGAACACCATAAAAAACTTTGTTGACATGGTGATTTTCGATGAGATAATAGAAAACACCATTAAAAATGGTAAGTTAGATGGAAGAGAGACCACTAATGCCAAAAAAAAAAAAAAGTGGAGCACCCATGAGAAACAAAAGTAAAGCCCAGGTTATGAGGTATAAAGGATAGAAATTAAAAAAATTTCCCCAATATCTATAACCAATGTATCTAATTCATTATCCAACCATGAATAGTGTAGCACCTTACCCATATCAACCTGTCCTACCATATGCTTATCTACATATTTTTCAACAACTTTTCAAGGACATACCCATATGCACATCCTTACCACTTTAACCCCTGCTAGACCAATTTTAAACCTAATAGCCAAACCAGTGGTCTGAAAGGACCATAAAATAGTCAGGAAAGAACCTATTTAACACCAATTTATTTGCCCAACTTATTAAGAACCATTTGTTTGCTCCTATCCATTTAGAGCTATTGAAACCTCCTTACCAAAAGTGGTATAATCCCAATGCACATTGTGTTTATCATTATAGGAATGTAGGCCATTCTATTGAAAATTACATCATTTTGAAGTATAAGGTGCAAGGCTTACTTAAAGCTAGTTTGATAAACTTTCATAACAGTAAAAAAACTACCCCAAATGTAAGTGAAAATCTTCTACTAAATCATGTCAAGGCATTAGTGAACACTTTGAATAAGGGTTAAACCTGTAATATCAAAAGAAGGGTAGATGAGGTCAAAACACCAATAAACAAAGTGTTTGATGCTTTGGTCGAGGTTAATATGATTCTTTTGATGGATCTTTGTGCTTATCAAGGGAAGTTTAACTTAACCAAAAATTGTAAATATCATAAAGAAGCCGTGAGACATTATGTTAAAGTTATGATCAATTTTCATTAAGAAGTACAAAGATTAAAGGACTCATATCAAATTGAGTTTTATGAGGAGAAAAAAGATTCGAGGAATGTTTAAGTTTCACTACCAACACACCTTCAAGATTTATGTGCAAACTCTTAATAATTTATTATGATGAGAAGGCAAGCTTAGTAGTGGAAAAACTTCATCCAAGACCAATTATGACTATTAATGTTCTAAGTCTTTTTCTATACAAAAGTGAAAAAGTTGTGCCATAGAAATACGACTATGACATTGTAGTTAAAGGACTAAATGAGAACAAGGCCTTGAATGATCTACATGCTACAAATATAATTGGTGTTGGTGGTATAACTCAAAATGGGAGATTTTATACTTTAGAGATGCTGGAAAAAGGCCAGAAAAGAGAAAGCTAAACTTGTGGAAGAAAGAAATCAGAGTAATTCTATGGTTGCTCCTGATAAGAAATACGAAAAGTCATTTTCAAAAAAAGAGGCATGTGAGTATCTAAAATTGGTTAAACATAGAAAGTATAGTGTTGCTGAGTAGTTGAATAAGATGGCTGTCAGGATTTCATTCTTGTCATTGCTATTGAATTCTAAACCTCACTACAATGCCTTATTAATTATATTAAACCAGCATATTTGAAGGGAATTAAGTATTAATAATCAGAGTTAAAGTAATGAAATTTTAAAAATTTTAATTCTTGAAAGCCAAGATCATACAAACAAAAAATAGATACAAACTTTATAGGTTTGGGCTATAATGTGTACCTTGTGTGCCAAAAATTTTTTGGTTCAAGGTGATGATCTTCCATATAATTTCTCAAGCCAAAAAACTACCTAAATGGGTAGCTTCTAACGGTGATGCACATGAACTCTTGCGAAAGAACTTTTTCTAAGGTAGGAAAAAACACAAACCACACTCTAGCTAGTGAGTGTTTACAAAACCTTTTATTTTCTTTCAAGTTTTTGCTTAAAATTTCTCTTAGCTTATTTTTTAATCAAGTATGCCTTGTATCTTACAAGAGGGTTAAAGCTTAATGTTTTTTTTTATAGAGGGACATTCAACCATATTAGGTTTAATACAAGACATTTAAATTTTCATAAATATCCCATGCTTGGCTGAATAGTCTAAACAAGAAAAATCACTCTCTCTTATTTTATTTTTTCTATCTTTTGATCATACCAAAATCAAATTAAGTCCAACATAATTTGTCTCAATTTTAATCTTTTACAATTGTCCTTTTATGTGTAAGCCATTAGGTTCTTTAGCATGTTGGTAATAAACATAAGAATTGTAAGCCTTACTATTAAGCTATGAATAAAATGAACTTTTTGATTTCATCACTAATTCTTCAATTAGTCAATCTTATGTTTATAGATCATGATTAGTGTTAGCTATATGGCCATGAACCTCAATTGCTAAAGAAAAGTCAATATAGCTTGACAACCTATCTGTAAATGATCTCAATGTATAATTAATATTCTTTTATCACTTAATATCTTGGTTAGAACATTGAGTATGGTTTAGTGTCTACTCAATCAAGTTCAATATGTTAAGTCTTGTCTTTGACAGTAGCTCACAAATAAGCTTTAGAACAATTATAAACTCTTATTTCACTTGGGCTAAAGATTTCTTAAGTTAATTCAATCAAGACTTGTTAAGATACTCTATTGATCATACAAGGTGATGAATCCCATCTTGATTATTTCATTCATCTTCACATTTTTCATATTATACCAAACAATACTTGACTGAAGCATTCTTGGTTAGAACTATAAGTAAAGTCAAAGTATAACATTCATCATATAAGATCATAAGTAATCTTAAGTTAAAGGATCATTTATATAACCATCACATGAAAATGTAACTATGAACATTATGTGAACTATCATTTAGCATTCTCATCTTGGATCATGTTTAGTGAACTTGTTCTTATAACAATTACCCACATGTTAGCTCAAGTTTACCCAAATTTTAACTTATGAGATTGGTTGCTTACTTCATAAGAAAAGCATAACCATGTGCCAGTTTTAACATCTTTTATCAATGTCATTTCCTGATAAAGCCTCGACTAGGAACAATTTAAGAATAATGCTTTAATGCAATGATGTTCTCATAATTACAATCTCATTATAATTACTTTCCAAAACATATTTATTCCAAAGACTTTATTTATAAGAAGTAACTAATATTAATTATGTGTATACAATCTCATAGATAAAGAACACCTTTGATAATAATAAAAATGTATAATATGATATGTACCTTATAGCTAATTCGATTGGTCTTAGAGCATATTACCAAAAATTTGTTGCCTACAATGTGTTGGCTTAATATTTAAACCACCTTGTTGGTAATTTGGTGGTTTCAAATTACATATCTTTTAGTGATGACAAGATCTCTCACAAGGGTAAAGAAAGCACCAAGGTTTTAAATATTATTGCTAGATGCATGAGTCATGTTATGGCCTTATCGATAATGGTTCTACAATCAATGTCATGCCTATGACTAGATTGGCTAAGTTTTCAATTGTTGTTGACAATCGCAAGTGTATAGGTCACACAAGTAGTACAGATAAGAAATATTCCAAATGTCATCTTAGGAAATGGGTAAACTACTCTAAAGATAAGTCCCGATTTCTACACTTAAGGTATATCTAGTAAAGCTAAAGTTTTAATGATCTAATTAACCTAAATTAATCTAAATATTACCAAATAGTTAAACCTAATTAATCTACCAATTATGGAAAGGTAAATACTAAATGAAAAATTTACTAAAAATAGTAGTTACTAAAAATAGCAAGTTACCAAAAATAAAAAATTGTAAACTTTACAATTAAACAAACAACTATAAAATATGAATTGAAATTAATGAAAAAAAGGGATGAAAGTCAGAACTTGGAAGTAACAAGTGAACTGAAAGATTATCCTTACAAAAGACCAAAGAAAACAATTAGCATCCATTTAACAGTTAGCCTAATTGAAATTCTAACCTAACCTACCATGTAAGAAATGTCTAGAACAAAAATGAAGCATGAAAGTGATGTGAGAGTGCACAAAACAATGACCCAAGATAGATTTGAAAATTGCCTTACAACTAAGCTATAAAACCAAGATGAAAGTTAGCACATTTTTCATTCAAGCTTTTTATCGAATACCTAATACAATAGGTGCAAACTCATAAAACAACTAGTCTAAACTCTAGAGCATGCAACTAAACCTAAATTTAAGCTATCTTGAATTAAATGCTGGAAAGAGCGACTAAACTATGACCCAAATGCTTAAACTCTTAAATGATACTAAAATGCAACCTAAGCTACTTATGCAAAAGTTAATGTAACTCTAATGTATTTCAACATTAAATTTGACTTAAGTAACTTGAACTAAACTCAAAATGAAATTAAAAGCCTATATGAAACTAAGAGTTGGAATTGACTCAATTAAATAGAAAATGAAAGTTTAAACTGTAACATGAAAATGCAATGTAACTAAGACCTATGAACTAGAATGGGATGAAAACTTCTTAAAACCTAATGGAACTATCAAACTAAATGAAATTACTTAAAATTGACTTAAAATTGAACTAAAAAGCTACATATAAACATTTCCAAAGTTGACTAGAAACTTAAAAAAATGAATGCAAGCAAAGTTGATGGAAATGACCTAAAACTAAAACCTAAGGAGGTGTTGCTAGTAAAATTAAAAATGCCCTTATGCAATATAAAACTAAACCCATGACCTAAAGTCAATTTGAAAATGAACAAAATTGTGTAGGTTACTACCTTTAAAAATTGAACCAAAATGGATAAAAAAACTAAGTTGAAATATGCATTGAAATAACATGGACAATGCATGAAATGATAGGGCTAAAACTAAGCTATTTTATCAAACATGTGACCAACAACCAAGCATCATTCATAACATAAAAAAAAGCATAAAGATAGTGAGTAAATATCAACCAAAACTAAAAGGCATCAAAGAAAATAAATTGGGCTAAAGCGTAAGGCAAGAGTCAAGCAAAAGAAAAATAAAGCATACAAGAGTAATATCCTTGAAGCCCCATGATGGAAGACCATCAAACCAGCTATAAGGTTATCCTTCTCAAGCATTTACAAGTTCAAACATAAAAAAAAAAATGAAGCCAGAAAAAAGAACAAACAATGCTGAAATTATAGTAAACTAAAATAGGAAATTTCATTCATAAAAGAAAATAAAAACAAGCTTTGCATGTAAGAGTGAGGTTCATTGCAAATGAAATAAAACAAAAGCTTAAAGAAAGTTGTTAATACAGGTTGAAAGTAACTAAAATGGAGCCAACACACCAAGGAAAACTCAGCAACTTTCCTGTCTACTGATGGCATCACAGCACAGAAAACATAAAAGTAAAAAATGAAAAAGACTACAAAGCTAAAAAAATGTCTCTTTATTCTTTTCTCATAAATGTCCGATTTAAAGCCATAGTTTAGGTCTTTAATCAGCTAATCAAGGGTCATCATTTGCTTAATTGTATCTTTTCAAATTTCTAGCTAGTCCCAAAGTTTTTTTACTACTAGCAAAGTGAAAATCATGACTTATCCCTTTCAATTCCTCTCCATATACTACATGATAAGTAGATTAATAGAGATTTTTATGCTTCCACGTAGGACTTATTGTGGTAGTTTTATCCCTTCTTTAATTAGGGCATTTTTTTAGATTAATTAGCTCTAAAATTGCAACTGTTAGTGTGCTAGCAGTGTGCTATGCTGATTTGTCTCTCATGCATTGTGCCACCTTATTTGAGCCCATATACTTCTCTAATAGTTTTACACCATAAAGCCACCTTTAATCCCCATCATCATTTGAATTTTTCAACCAAAAACCCTTATAATTTATGTAGATCAACTACAAAAAGAATTCTAGTAGTTATCTTTTTTCACAGTGATCCCAACTTTGTCTTTGTGTGCCTTTGATCCCCTTTCTTTATCACATGTGAGCTAGCTTCTTGTCCATTTTTTTCATAATTTTTCACTTGGTTTGCTGAGGTAGAAGACTTTGGTTGGTCCTTTAATCCATGTTGGTAGCACTTAATCGTTGTTGTCACACCTCATACACAAATAACACCATATGGTTTTGGTCAAGTCGTGTATGAGAGGTTTCGGCTATAATGTTTCTATAATGTATAATTCATTTATTTTTTTTCTCTAATTTCATACAATGAAAACATTAAATAAATTTAGGTGGAAAATAGACTTAAACAAGCAAAAATTAAGAACAAAAGTATTATAATTATTCGTAAAAGCACTATGATAATTCTATAAAAATAGAATTATCACTAATTGATATGTCTTATATGAAATAGCCAAATGATTGTTAGAGCATTTGATGGGACCCATCAAGAGGTATTAAAGGATATTGAAATGTCGTTCTAGATTAGGCCTTACACTTTTAATATAAAATTTTAAATTATGGATATTTTTCTTTCAATAACTACTTGTTGGGAAGCCCTTGGATTCATATGGCATAAGCTATTCTGTCCTCTTTAAATAAAAAAAGATTAAGTTTAATATTGATGGGAAACTTGTGTGTATAGCTAGTGAAAAAGATCTGCTTGTGTTTTAGTCGATGACTATGCCATATATAAAAGAACAAAAGAAGCAGTTAAGTGTTTTTATAAATATTTCGAGCTTGATAATGCCATCTATATTGATGATAGTTCAAAATTATATTTCCCATGCTTGTATGCAACACAAGAATGGTCATTAAGTAAGTGTTTAAGAAAGGTTGGTGCATTAGCACTGAACTTGAAAAAAAATTACAAGGGATTAGAAATCCACCAACCATAGCTAATAACTAGGAGTATAAGCCAACTAGAATGGATAGAAAGAAGATTATAGATAAGAAAAGAGGATTGCAAGTTTTAAAGGATGTAAACCTAAGTCTAAACAAATGGTCATCCTTTACACTGATGATACATTTTAATCAAGATGATGCATAAGTCCGGAGTTGCCTAGGGTTTCTAATGGAGAATTTATGTTGAATGAAGCTTTTTTTGGACTTTCAATTCATATGATAGATTATGGAATGATGACTCAAAATGAAGTTCTGCTTGTGTATCAGGTCCTTTAAGATTTGAATTGAAGAATTAAAGTGTCATAGAGCTACCCATTGTCCTTGAATTTGAAACAATGTATTGAATTTTCCCCTAATTTCTTATGCCCAAGAGTATTAAGGAAATCTTTCATGTATGGGTTGTTTTATTTTATTCATTTTGATAAAAGATTAGAAAGATGCTTTTTCATTCATTTTTTTAATTCCATATCCCATTTTCTTTGTGTGCCAATACTTATTGCCAATATTATTCTAGTTTCACTTATTTTTAAGTCCTCAAACAATGAATATGAAAATAATCATGACAATAATCTTGGATACGATTTTGAAAACCTAATTAATATTGATAAAATTGATAATGAAAAAAACTTGAATGACTATACTTTGCTTAAAGATTTATTGAGATTTATGGAACAAGAAAAGAAACCAATTAAGCCTCATGAAGAAGTTATGAAATTTGTAAATTTAAGAGATGACTAAAATAAGAAAAAAGTTAAATTTGGCATTCATTTTCATCAGCTTGCAAGCAAAGGCTAGAAAATCAACTTCGAGAGCTTATGGATGTGTTTGTTTGATCTTATCAAGATATGTTAGGATTTAGCATTAAAATTGTAAAACATAAGTTACCTTTAAAGCCAAACTGTAGACCAATGCAAGAGAAGTTGAGACAAATAAAGCCTGAGATGTTTTTGATGATCAAAGAAGACGTGAAAAAATAATTTAATGCAAATTTCTTAAAGGTGGCTAAACATCCAAAATGGGTAGCAAACATAGTTCCAGTTCAAAAGAAAGATAGAAAGGTCTAAATGTGTGTTGATTACATGATCTAAATAGAGCAAGCCCAAAGGATAACTTTTCTTTGTCTCATATCGACACTTTGGTAGATAATACGACAAGACATTTCATGTTTTCCTTCATAAGCGGATCTTTTGGATACAATCAAATAAATATGGCTCAAGAGGACATAAAAAATACCACTTTTGTAACAAGTTGGGGCACATTCTACTATAAAGTCATGCCATTTGGGTTGAAGAATGCAAGAACCACCTATCAATAGGCAATGGTAACTTTTTTTCATGATATAATGCACAAAGAGATATAAATGTATGTCAATGACATGATTACTAAATCTCCTGAAGGATATGACCATATCTTCAATCTTAAAAACCTATTTGAGATATTAAGAAAATTTTAGCTTAAGTTAAATCCCACCAAGTATACTTTCGATGCTAAACTTAAAAGTCATTAGGCTTTATGGTAAGAGAAAGATTAATCATAGTAGATCTGGATAAGATACACACTATCTAAAACTTGGTTCTTTCATGCACACCAAAAAAAGTACGTGGTTTTCTAGAAAGATTGAACTATATCTCTCTTTTCATCTCTCATCTTACTTTCAAATATGATCCCATTTTCAAGCTTTTTTCAAAAAACAATTCTAGTGAAAGGAATGGTAAATGTCAAGATGCCTTTGATAAAGTCAAGAAATGCCTATCAAGACTGCTTGTGTTAATGCTTCTATTCTAAGAAGATCACTAATTTTATTCTTGATAGTACACAAAAATTGAATGGGATGTATGTTGGGACAACAAGATGAAACAAATAAAAAAGAAAGAGCCATTTACTACATGAGCAAGACGTTTACCAATTATGAGTCCAAGTATTCTCCATTACGAAAAATATGTTATGCATTGACTTAGATAACTCAAAATTCATGTAATACATGTTATACCATACTACCTGGCTGATTGTGAAATTAGATCCATTCAAGAACAATTTTGAATATCCCTTATTGTCAAGAGGGATTGCAAAATGGCAGGTGATGCTTTTTGTATATGACATCATATATATGAGTCAAAAGGTAACTAAAAGAAGTGCTATAGCCAAATTCCTCATAGATTATACTATTGAGAATTATGAGATAATAAGACTTGATTTTTCAGTGAAGATTTAATGGTTATTTGTTAAGTTAGGGAAAAAGAACCCATCAAAAAGTCTTGGAAGTTGTACTTTGATAGAGCTTACAAATACTTTTGAGCATGGAATTAGAGCAATCTTAATATCTTTTAATAGACATTATTACCTACCCCATTACGGCTAGATTGAATTTCAATTACATAAACAATGTTGCAAAATATGAAGCTTGTGTCATGGGTTTATAGCAAGTGATTAATTGAAAGATCAAAGTTTTAGAAGTTTATGGAGATTCGACCTTAGTCATTGATTAGTTACAAGAAGAATGGGAAATAAAAGACTCTAAACTAGTCCAGTATCGCTAATATATCTTAAAGTTGATCAAGCAATTTAAGATGATCCAATTTGAATATCTCTTTAAAGATGAGAACTAGATTGATGATGATCTAAATACTTTGGCAGCAATGATCAAGATAGATGCAAATATTGATATTCAACCCATTAGGTTAGACGTAAAAGACTCACTAACACACTATTCAAATATCGAAGAATAAATTGATAGGAAACCATGACATAATAATATCTTGAAATATATTAAGAGTTAGCAATATCCAAAGTAAGCAACAAAAAATGATAGAAGGGTTATTAGAAAGCTAACTATGGGATTCTTTCTCGATTGAGACATTTTTTATAAAAGAAGTGGAGATCATCTGATTTTAAGATGTGTAAATATAGTTGAAGCAAAAAAAATTTTTGAAAGAGTTCACGATGGAATTTGTAGAGCTTATGCAAATGGTCATATGATGTCTAGGTAAATCATAAGAGTGGCTATTATTGGCTTACGCTAAAAAGTGACTACATTGATTATGGAAGAAAATGTCACAAATGCCAAATCTTTACAAATAAGATTCATACTCCTTCAACTACACTACATGTGTTGGCATCTCCATGGCCATTTTCTATGTGTGACATGTATGTTATTAAACTCATTTCTCTAAAGGCTTCAAATGGACATAGGTTGATTTTTATGACAATTAATTATCTTATAAAATGGGTTAAAGTTGCATCATATACTAGTGTGACTTAATCTGTGGTATGCAAGTTTATAAAAAAGGAAAATAATATGTAGATATGGACTTCTAAAATGGATAATTTCCAATAATGCTAAGAACTTAAACAACAAAATGACGAGTGAGGTTTGTATTAGTTCAAGATCAAACATCACAATTTAGTGCCACATTGCCCATAGATGAATTGGGTGATAGAGGCTACAAATGAGAATATCAAGGGGATTCTTAAAAAGATGACTGATACTTATAAGAATTGACATGAAAAGTTGTTTATTTTGCATGCTTATAGAACGTTAGTCCGCATTTCTACTAGAGCTATCCCATTTATATTGGTGTATAGAATGAAAGTTGTATTACCAGTTGAGGTAGAAATTCCCTCTTTAGAAGTTCAAATGAAGGTCAAATTAGAAAAAGCTAAGTGGGTCCAAAATCATTATGAATAATTAATCTCTATTGAGGAAAAGAGACTTACAACATTCTATGATGGTCAATTATATTTAAAAAGAATGGTAAGAGCATATGATAAAAAAATTTGCCCCATTGCTTTCAAGAAAAAGAGTTAGTGTTGAAAAGGATTCTCACAAATTAATATGATAATTAAGAAAAATGGATACCAAATTGGAAAAGTCCATATGTTGTGAAGAGAGCATTTTCATGTAGAGCATTAATCTTGGTAGAAATTGATAGAGATGATCTACTTAATCTGATAAACTCTGATGTTGTGAAGAAGTATTATGCTTGAAAAAAAAGAAAAAAAAAGAAAAAAAATGAAAACTTAAATTGAAAACCCAAAAAGATTGATTTTTGTTAAAAAGGGTATATCTAAGTTGAAAACCTAAAAAGATGTCTTAGATATAAGGAGGGAACAACATCATTTAAAGATCTCATAACACAAGGGCAAGTGTAGTTCGATGAACTCTAAAAGATCAAGGACATCATTCGATTAAGTTTTTGAAAAAGAATCCATGATTAAGTTGTTATGATTATTTGATTATTTAGTTGTCATGAACTAAATTCATCGATACTAAAATAGACTTAGACAACATTACAAGTCCATTACAGTTTAATGAATTTAGTACTTTTATTGTCTGAATTCTTGATTTTTTGGGTTTGATACCCTTGGACATAAATGCCATGATTAAGCCAAGGCAATGACAATGAATATTCAACCATGACGAAAAAGTTATAGCCAAATCAAATTAGTTCAAGGATTTCCTATATACATTTGGCTCTTGAAGGAGTTATTATTGCATAAAGACTTTTTGATCAATTTTAAAGAGTTTAATTCTAATTAAAAGAGATAAAGGCTAGAGTTTTAATTCAAGAAAGATTTTTGAAGATTTTATCTCAAGAAAGTTTAAACTCAAGTCAACTAAATTGAGAAGATGAGTCTTGGATATGCCTTACCTAAAAATGTATTTGATTTCAAGATAAACAATTGAAAGATTTCTCTTGGGTTTCAACCTTAGCCAAAACTCTATTCAAGTTACAAGATGACGATGATGACATGGCATGACAAGTATGCATTAAAAACCAATGCAAGAAGACCATTTAGCAAACACATGTTCATTTGAAGAGTCCCACATTTGGGCATTCAACCAACCTCTATCAAGATCAAGATAACATGTAATCTCTTAAAACTTTGAGTTAAATAGAACTTTGTAATCTTATCCCTCTTGGCTGAATTTATGCCTATAAATAGGTAAGCCATTCTTTCTTGTAGCGCATCCTATCTCACTCTTTTCCCTCATTCTCTACTCTTTTTGATTTTACTTAGATTTCTTTAGCTAGGGTGATAGATTAGCCTAAATCTTTTGTAATTTTCATTCTTGACTACGGTAATAGACTAGCCATAATTTTATTTTCTTAAACATTCTCTTAATACAAGTTTATTTTCATTCTAAGCTCTTGTTATTTACTTTTCATGCACAAGTTTCTTTTCTTTGCAAGTTTTCAAGGTTCGATTTTATATGCTTTCTTTATATTTGACCTACATTCAAATCTGTACAAGTTTATTGTTTTCTTTTGCTTTCAACTATATTTGGCCTTCTATTAAAACTACCAAGTGAAAATTGGTTAGTTGATTCTTGGCCTATACAATTGCACTTTACTATTTCTTTACTTTCGTTGTTTTATTTTAAATCAATCAACCATTCTTTTGATCTATTTAAATATAAGGCTAGTAAAACATCACCTTTGGTACTTGATTTTGTACCCTACACTCAAATCATGTTCTTTATGGGAATGATACTTTACTTATTCACTTTATTACTTGATGTGATCTATGCACTTACAAGCTATATAAAAAGCAAAATCAGTTGGTCAAAGGTCATAAGCTAGTTCAAAAATCTTAATTGTTTAAACAATATAGAGTGCAACAAGTAGAAACCAAGAGGTATAAAGGTGGAAATAAATCTTAAGAACCTTTTTACCATAAGTGGAAATGCATAACATTAATTTTTATTGATGTTTTCGTTACATTCATTACAAATATTGCATTTAGAACATCTAATGCATGCATTTATAAAGGATTAAGATTAGGATTTTTGAATTGAACTTGGCAAAGAGTTAAAGATTTTTATCCTCGAATAAGAGATTGCAAAAAGGATACTCCAAAATTTGGTTGAAAAATGTAAAGTGATAAGACAATGATCCTTGATTGAGGAGAAATTTTAAAGGTACAATTTCAATTTAAAAAAAAAAAAACATTCTTGGGTAAAAGAATTAACTATGGTATAGAAAAGCTTCTTGATTTTAAAGTTTTGCTCCTTCGTTTTGAAAGAGCCTTTTAATTTTCAAATTTATGCAGTTTCATGTTGAAGGCAACCTTGATTTTAAAGTTGTATGCCTTTGTTTTGAATAAACATTTATTTTTTCAAAGTTGTGTGCTTTTATTTTGAATGTGTCATTTAATTTTTCAAAGTTGTATGCCTCCGTTTTGAAAGAGCCTTTAATTTTTTAAAGTCGTATGCCTTCGTTTTGAAAGAGCCTTTAAATTTTTAAAGTTTTGTGCCTTCATTTTGAATAAGCCTTAAAATTGTCAAAGTTGTATGCCTTCATTTTGAAGAAGCCTTAAAATTTTCAAATTTGTGTGCCTTAATTTTAAAGGAATAACTAAAAAAAGGAAAAAAGTGTCAATTTCTTCATCAAACTATCAGATGTAATGACTGTATACATTTTTGCACAATTTCTATTTCACAAAAAATGGGCAAAGAAGAATAGTTGTAGACACCTTCAAGATCATTTTTAAATTCTAAAATTTGTTTTTTTAATGATTTTTTAGGCCTTCAGTTGGCTTATTGAGTTAAAATTGGCTTTTGAGTGTAAGGCATAACATTGTTAGATTACTAGGTTTTGTCTAACTTTTCTCTTTTTTTCTTGAATTTTATTTTATTTTCATTTTATTTACTTCTTCTATAAAAAATTAAAAAAAAAGCATAAAATTGAAATTGAAAAAAATCAAGAAAAGATAAAAAAAAATGATAAATGGTACATTTTGAAAAAATATAAAATAAATAATGGGGATTTTGATGTTTTTTAAATTGATCTTTATGAAGATAAGCTTTCAAAATTAAATCTTTTAAAGATGAAGGTTGAGATAATTTTCAAAATCAATTTTTTTTATTTAAAGTTCTAAATAAGCTAGGGCTAAATACCTTTATAAACGACAATGATCCACAACAGTCATCATAAATGATTTCATAAAAACATAGAATCATTAGGATATAATAGCAGTAAAAACTAGCTTCAATTTTGTCCCCCAAAAATTTAATTCTCATCAACAGAGAAGAAAAGCTCAATTCTTAGCATCAATTCGGCAATCAAATTTAACCTTCCAACCCAAAACAGTAAACAAAGACCATAATAAACACAAAAATCGTAATAGATATCGACAAACATCATAAAAAACCAACACAATAAGCAATAGCAAAATTTTGGGTTGAACCACTAATAATGGATAGAGGTTAATAGTAGCTTGAGGTGGTAGACATTTTTTGGTCTTGCACAAGACAAAAGATACACCATTGATGAGAGAAAAGATATTTTGTTACCAGTGAGACCAAACTTGATGATGGCACTACTAGATAGAAAACAAAGAGAAGGCATTATTGGTAGAGCGGGTATTGGGTTGGAAAAGACAAAAAAAAAAAGAAAAGAAGAAGAGGCTAGGAAAAGTTTAAAGCTGAAATTCAGTAATTCCCTATTGCTTTGAATGGTAGTAAATTTACAGTTAGTGGATTCAAGTCCAACATTGATGTGGTTAATAAAAAATTGAAAGGCAATCATAAGTTTTTGGGATGAGGAATGGCTAGTCTTGTTTGCATTGTTAGAAGAAAATAGAAAACAAGAAAATAAGGGTGACTAAAGACAAGTGACTTGGGCTAATTAACTTAGAGAGTGAAGAAACCAGTTTTAATAATCAACAAATTGACTTTGAGCAACTCTATTCCATGAGCCCACTGATTGGGTATTTCTATAAGCGCATAAATTATTTAAGAAATAATAGTGACTTAAGATATCATTCCCATAAGGATTAGCTAAGAAGTCTAGGCTAAATACCTATTATTTCCACACTTGTTCTAAAGTTAATTCATTTGATTAGAGGGAATATTACTAACCTAGTCTTAATAAGAAAGTAAAAACAAAAAAAAAAATGATTGGTGATTTTTGCAAGCGCATAGATTATTTGAGTAATAATAGTAACCAAAGTCAAGATATTATTCTTGCGAGGATTAGCTAAGAAGTCCAGGCTAAGTACATATTATTCCCACACTCTATCTAAAGTTAATTCACTCGATTATAGGAAGCATTACTAAACTAGTATCAACAAGAAAATAAAATCAAAGAAGTGATATACAAATAACCCAAAACATGCTTAATAAGTGTAAAGAAAGCATATATGAAATTCTAAGAAAAACAGTATCTAATTTGCATTCATTGAATTCAAACATCATTGAAAAGTAAATCTAAACTATTGCACATGAATTAGAAAGCTAAAATCAAAAGAAAATAGGAAGTAAATGTCTTGACTGTGAAAATTGAATGTAAACCGAACTTAACTATCTAAACCAAAACTACCTGTTGTACTTCAAATGAAAATGCATTTTAATTCCAATAAAATTTTTCCTAAAATAGAATCTTACATGCAAGAGCATGAATGAAAAAAGAATTAAAAGTTATGGACTAAATTAGTCAAGAGAAAATGTAAAGGAAATTTGAAATCTTGCAAAACTGAAACTAATTTCAAATATGGAAATGCAACAATTTCGAAATTAAAACCTAAATCTCTAATTCTATAGTGCAAATAAACTAAAACTAAGCAAAGGCAACTTAGATCTACAAGTTTACTACAAGTCCAAAAATGAAATCAAATGAAACAATGCATTTACAAGCTCAATGAACTTACACAAATATCAAGTGTAGGAATTGGAAAATAGAGCAATTGAAAAGAAATTAGCCAACCAGCATGTAATAGCATGAATTTAAAGGCAAGGAATCATAAAATTTGAAGTAAACAAATAAAACAACAAGAGTATAAGAGATCAACAATCAACTAACCACCTAGCTTGGAGAAAAGCCATTAGAAGTGTTGTCAACACCTGTTGCCTCCTTTGCTACTAGATTTCTAGCAAAAAAGTTGATGATTTAAAAAAAAACAAATGCAAAAAAAGTTTGATAATGAAATTTTCCATATCTATAGACCTATGAATTAAGAGTTTGCAAAAAAAAAAAAATTGAAGTAAAACATACAAAATTTGAAAGAGAAAAGCTAGAAAAACTAAACAGGGCTCAGATTAGAAAACTGCCAAATAGCATTGAGAAAATAAAGGAAAAACATATAAATGTGCAAAGCAAATTAATGAAAATTAAATTGCATTGTAAGAAACTTAAAGTGCATGAAAAATAAATGCAAGAAAAGTAAATTCTATTAGAAAATTGAAAGAATTTTCTCTTAAACAGCCTTCTAAAAGAATAAGAGGAAACTGCTTCAGAGAAAATTAACAAGAAAGAAAATTACAAGAAATGTAAATATAAACTTTGCTCTATCATCTCACTCCTTTTCCTTGGCCAACTATTGGTCTTATTTACAAGCCAAGGGTGATGTGTTTCAACCAATCAAATAGCAAGAAATAGCTAGCTAGGATACCACATAAGCTAGATATTTCCATGTCACCTAAGCTTGCTTCATAAGCTTTCCAGTTTGCTTCTCTTTTCTTTAAGTTTTCTTTCTCTGATCCATTGAGCTTTAAAAAGTCAAAATTATAACCAATATGGAGCCTTCAAACTGCAACATTAGTTGCTACCCATTGGCCTTCCATTTAAATCCAAGAAAAGGCACCAAATTCAACTCTTGCACATTATGATGCATCAAACTGTTCTAGTGCTTCCTCATAGAAATTTTTAGGTGCCACTTTCTCTTTCAATTGTTCTTCAATTTCTAGCCAATTGGAAGCCTTTTAATTACCAAATAATCCTTGTTTAAATCCAGAAAGTTCCAGATTCAGTTGTTACTCCAAAACTGCTCGTATGCAATATCCTTTTAATTAGCTTGTCCAACTTTACTAAAAAGGTGACAAACACTTTAAAGAGCTAAAAAGGATAATTAAATAAGAAATTATGAGGAATAAAACTTGAATTAAAGTTCATTTAAGCTCAAATAACTAAAAAAAGTAGTGAAAGAAAAAGTAAAAAAAATCTCCCAAGTATGGCATTGAAGCAAGTTCACACTAGCTTTGGTCAGATAGGGTTTTTTGCACCAAAATGCATCTAAAATGTCCAAAAGATACATTTTCCCTCTTTTTCCATATTTTTACCTACACATTGAGTATTTAAGCAATTGGGAGTATTTTTGCCATAAATTCTCAAGGATCAAGCAAATATTCACTAGAAAATGCACTAAAAAGGTACAATAAAATTCTAAAATTTTAATGCAATTAAATAGAAATGCACATAACCGAAAATATATTCACTAAGAGCAAGAAAAACATACTTGAAAATCTAAGAAAAATAATAGCTAAATTGCATTGAATTAATTCTAACATTATTGAAAAGTAAATCTAAGCTATTGAACATGAATTAGGAAGCTAAAATAACAACCAAAAAGTAAGTAAAAGTTCAAAATAAGAAACTTGCACATAACCGAAACCAACTACCTCTTAGCCAAAACTTAACTAACTCTTAACTTCCAAATAAATGTACATCTAATCCTTCATGAAATTAATCTAAACAAAATCTTAGATGTAAAACCAGTAATTAAACATGAATCAAAAACTCAATTGAAGTGAAATTACTTAAGGAAAATCGTAAAGAAAGGTTGAACTTTGTAAAACTGAAACTAACTTTAAAATCTAGAATGTAACAAATTCAAAATGAAAATTTAGATCTACAATCCTATAGTGTAAATGAACTAAAACTGAGTTACAACAACTTAGATCTACAAGTTTACTATCAACAAAGAAATCAAACAAAACAATGCATTTACAATCTCAATTCACTTCCACAAAAATCAAGTGCAAAAAGGGTAAAAATAGAATAATTGAAAGAAAGTTAGCCCAACAGCATGTAAAAGCATGAATTTAAAAACAAGGAATCATAAAACTTGAAGTAAATAAGTTAAATAATAAGTGTAGAAGAGATTTAGAATCAACTAGCAGCCATCTAGCATGGAGAAAAGCCACCACAAGTGCTATCACCACTTGCTGCCTCATTTATTGTCAAATTTCCAACTGAAACTTTGATGATTTTTAGAAAAAAATGCAAAAGGAATTTAACAACAAAATTTTTAGACCTAAAGTTCTATAAATTTAAAGTTTGTAGAAAAAATATGAAGTAAATCAAGTAAGAATTAATGAGACCTAATGTGAAAACCGTAAGTAGTTCAATGCTAAAAATAGCTAAATGGCATTGAGAAACCAATGAAAAAGCTTGTAAATGTGCAAGAAAACTTAAAGAAAATTAAATTGCATTGCTTGATTCTCAAAGTGAATGAAAATTAAATGTAGGAAAAGTAAATTTTGCTAGAAAATTAAAGGAATTTTCTTCTAAATAGCCTTTTAAAAGAACAAGAAGGAAACTACATGAGAGAAAATTAACAACAAAAGTAAATGCAAGAAATGTAAATCCTAAAATCTACTCTAATCTAACTCTAATCTCACTCTCCCTCTTTGGCCAATCACTACTCCTACTTATAAGCCAAGGATGATGTGTTTCAACTAATTAAATTGTAAGAAATAGCTAGCTAGGATGTCACATAAACTAGATATTTTCATGTCATCCAAGCTTGCTTTATAAGCTTCATAGTTTACTTCTTTTCACTTTAATTCTCTTCAAGCTTTCCTTATTTGATCTTGTAAGCTTTAAAAAGGTAAAATTATGACCAATGAAAAGCCTTCAAAATGCCATATCAGCTGTTGGTTATTGGTTTCCCATTTAAATCCAAGAAAAGGCATTAATTTCAACTTTTGCTTGTCATGATGCATCAAACAGTTCTAGTGCTTTCTCAAGGAAATTTGTGGGTGCCATTTTCTCCTTTAATTGTTCTTCAATTTCCAGCAAATTAGAAGCCTTTTAATTTCCAAATAAACCATGAAAAATTTTAAAAATTTCTTGCACCAATTGTATTTCTTAAAACCGCACTTGTGCATTGACTCCATTCTAGCTCATGCAACTCTACTACAAACGTGACAAAACATTAATGAGCGATAACGAATATTTAAATAGGAAAATATGAAGATTAAAACTTGAATTGAAGTTTAATTAAAACTCAAATATGTAAAGGAAGTAATAAAGGAAAAAGTAGGAAAAATCTCCCAAGTATGGCATTTGTAAAAACTTCACACTAATTCAGCCAAAGAGTGAATTTTTACACCAAAATGCATCCAAATTGACTCCAAAATTGCATATTTCCTCTCTTTCTATAGTTTACCTAAATATTGAATGTTTAAGCAATTTAGAGTAATATGCCAAATTTCTCAAAAAACAAGTAAACATTCACTAAAAAGATATGATAAAATGCTAAAATTTTAGTGTAATCACCCACTTTCTTTAGATTCACCACCTAGTCCAAACTTTGGTATTTATTTTTACTCTTTATTTTTCTTATTTTTTTTCTAATTATTCATTTATCTATTTTATCATGCATAGACTTAGACAAAGGTTTAATTATTTGAACATAAAATACATATACATATAGAAAATATAAAAAAAAATTCAAAATTGATTTTAATAAAATAAAAAAATAGATAAATTTTCAATATTAATAATTGACATTTATTATCAAGTTATATAATACAACTTTATAAAGTAAATTGAACAAAATCCAATGATGAAATTCTTTGTAATGATAAATAGATGATTTCCTAAAAAATGTCTAGGTGAGAGATTTTTCTAGCTTGACCCAAATGGAGGAAAATTTTAAATAAGATGTCAACAACAATAATTAGTATTTATTTATAAAGTAAAAAAAATAATAAACTTTTAAAAAATTTAAACTATAAATAATAATTATCCAATGATGAAATTCACAGAAATTACGAAAGGTTAATTTCCTAAGAAATATCTAAGTGAGAGATTTTTTTTTTAAAATTTAACCCAAATTGTAGAAAAGTTAGATAAAATTTCAACAAAAGTAATTGTGTCCATTTTGGAATCGAATATAAAATAAAATATAATTTACAAAATTTTATGAAAATAAATGGCAATTAACCAAAGATAAAATTATTAGAAAGTACCAATGGTTACTTTTCTAAAAATTACAAATGGTAAGAAATCTTTTTTAAATTCAACCAAATGGAGAAAAATTTTGATAAGGTTTCAACAAAAATAATGACCATTTATTGTCAAGATTAAAAAACAAAAAATATAAATTAAAAATAAAATTCGATGATGAAATTCTTAAAAATCAGAAATGGTTGATTTTTTAAAGAAATTTTTAGGTGAGAAAATATTTCTAAATTTAGTCCAAATAGTGAAATTTTAGATATATATTCAATAAAAAAATAAATATAAAAATTAAACAAAGAAATAAAACCTGGTAATAAAAATATAAGATGATGAAATTCTCAAAAATCACTTATAACTTTATAAAAATAAAGTTATTTTGACTTGTTTTTAGTGATTAATTGATTGATTTTTTCTTAGGTCTTAGCATAAAAAGGCTATTTTTGCTCCTAATGGGCTTCATTTTCTATTTTGTAGGAAATCTTAAAGAAAAGAGTGAATCTTGTTCAATCTTGATAATTCTTGATCAAATCTTGGATGACTCTTGATGCATTAGAATGACTTGGTATGTTCTTGGTCATTCTTGAAATTTTTGGAATTCATGGAACTCTTGAAGTGTAAAGATGTTGAAGATTGGTTTTGCCAAATTTAAAGAAGTTAGAATTATTCAATCTTGATGAAAAGTTTAGAAAATTAATGCAAGAATCAAGCTAGGGAATTTATACTAAAAACAGAGGGTAAAATTGTAATTTTAAGTGAATACAAGTCCATGGTAGCTCATGTAGGTGCTCATGTATAGAATTACTAATGGATGACATGACAGTAGGTCTTTTTTTATTGGTTAAAAAAGATAACTTAAAGGCACATATGGCATTATGAGGAAGAAATTCTATTTATGTTGAAAAAAACTAGAAAGTCCTTGACTATTCTTATTTGGATTTGGAATTCCTAATTCTACTTGAAATAGGATTTGTATGAGTTGTAAAAGTAGCATCATTATAGGAGGCAAAACAAAAGTCCTTATTGAAGAAAAACTTTTAACTTTCTCCAAGAACAGAGTTCAAGTTGAGGGATGCTAAAGGAGTTTCAAGAGCATGTAATTTTCAAGTCTTTCTAGAAGGTTAGTATACCTTTTAACCGAATATACATTCTTGGTCTACAAGATTTGATTTTTAGGCTCTTTTATCCATTCTTTAAGTTGCTACATGTTAAGAAAAAAGTTACTAGAAGATGTTTATGATCTAGAAGACAAGAATTGGTCCCTATTGAAGAGTTCTACTTCCATTTAGCTTCAAGAAGCATTATTGGAATCAAGAAGTCTATTTCAACATAAATAAATGTACCGTAAATGAGAGTCCACATTGGCCAAACCTATCTAGGTTTCATTTGTCTATAAATAGTTGATTTAAGTCTTAGGAAAAAAGACTAAGTGGTTGGGGTGACAGACCAATCCATAGCTTTATTGTTCTAGTTTTCTTTCAACCTTTCTTTGTTATTTAAACTTTCAATTCTTTTAAGTTTAGTTCAAATTTAGTTTGTGCATGCTTCTTTTACCTTCTTGGTTTAATTAAGTTCTATTTTAAAGTCTTTCAATTTGGTTTCAATTAGTTTTCTTACAATTTGTTTAATCTTTGGTTCTTTCCATTCCCATTTTTTAAATCTTACTTAAAACCTATTACAATCTTGCTTAATTCTATTCTGTTGCTTCAAGTTAGTTTCTATTTTCATCTAAGTCTTTCAACTGCATGTTTAATTCTTGTTAAAGACTTTGGTTACTATAGTTAGGGTTAGATTTAATTTCAAATTATTGTTTTATGTTGTATAGTTTAAATGTTTAGGGTTTAAACTTGCATTAGTTGCATGCTTTATTCAACTGCTTAATAGTTTTAGTTTTCACATTTTTAGCTTCAAAACAATTTATGTTCGTAATCTTTAGGTCGATTTTTAGTTAATTCAGTTGAGTTTTGATCTTTTGTATAGTTAGTTTAGGGTTATTGGTTAGCTTTTGCATAAGTTGCATATGATTATGGTTAATAAGTTTTGGTTTACATATATTGATTTAATTTTGGTTCTATTTTGGATTTTCAAATATAATTGTAAAGTTACTTGAATTAGGTTATTTACATGTTGATTTGAGTTACACTGCTTTTGGTTTGAGTAGTTTAGTGGTAGTTTGGTTTCAATTTCATCTTATTCATATTGTTAAGTCTTGGTTTTAATTATTTCTAGTTGTTTGAATCTTCTTTGCATTAGTTTAAATTGATTTATATTAGTATTGCATGTTTTAGGTTTTATTTGTATTATTTAGATTCTATTTTGCATAGTTATTTGATTTTTTTAAGTATAAGTTTGAGTGATATAATTTTGGTACTTATTGCTCTCAATATAACAATCTTTGTAAGAATGATTTTTTTTTACTACTTGTACAATTTGTGCGCTTACAAATTATCAATCTATCACAAATAATTGATGTTTTAAAACATTTCTAGATAAGAAAATATTTCTAAATTTAGCTCAAATGTTAGAAAATTTAGACATATTTTTAATAAAATAAATAACATAAAAGATTAGAAATAAAACTTACAAAATAAAAAATAAGTTCAAGGACAAATTTCTTAATAATCGCAAATGAATGGTTTTCAAAGAAATTTTTAGGTGAGAAAATATTTTTAAATTTAGCCTAAATGGTGAAAAATTTAGACATATTTTCAATAAAATAAATATTGTAAAAAATTTAAAATAAAACTTACAAAATAAAGAATAAGTTCGATCATAAACTTACAAAATAAAGAATAAGTTAGATCATAAAATTCTTAGTGGTTACAAATAGATAATTTTCTAAGAAATTTTAAGGTGAAAAAATGTTTTTAACATTACTCAAATGGTGAAAAATTTAGATATATTTTTTATAAAACAAAACTTAATAAAAAAATAATTGTCTTTCTCTAACAATGGAGCTTATTTAAGAGAATAAATAGGATTCTTGAATACTTTTGAGATGAGAAAATATTTTTAAGAATTCTTTTAGATTGATAGAGAAATTTTAGAAGATATTTTAAATATTTAAACATTAAAATTTAATAAAAGACAATTAAAACAAAGACCCTTAGGGTAATTTGAAATTAATTAGTATCATCTTTTAGATGGTCATGTGGGGTATTATAACATTCCCTGTACGTAACCAAACTCTTGAATTTAGTTATGCAATGAATACTAGAACCTATTCTTTTAGGAGTCTTAGTCAAGCTTAGGATATCTATAAAATAATAGATTCATTTGTTGAACAATCACACTTAGATAAAAAAAAAATTTGGTAGCAACTCCTAAGTTTGTGTCTAGCGAATAACTTTACGAACTTATACATTATGGCAAATATCATGTTATTATTTTATTTTTAATTTTCACTACATGATGATTCATTTGTATTATGTGTATTGTCTTATTCTTGATTTTCCATAATTAACCTTTAAGTAATATACACTTAATATTTTTTTAAATAATGAATTAAAATGAAAAAAATTATAATTTTTCCTACTAATAGTTTAAATATTTTAATCGTAGATTTAATGATACAATTTTTTTCTATAAATTGCTAACATAAAGTATCAAATGGGTAAAACAACATCCATCATATGATAAAAGTAACATAAAATTCAACTAAAAACCAAAGGACTACACTCATTTATAACATTTATGGGTTGGCATAACATGACACATTAGTGCTTGAATAGGTCATGCCATGCCAACCTAATGAATCCAAGATCTCTAACCTAACATAGCATAAATATATGACTCTTGCTTGGCATAGACCATGGTTATAGCAATTGGTCGTGGCAAGCACAACCCATACAATGCTGAATCGTGCTGTATCTTAAGCTGCCCAATCCATTAGACACCTCTAATATGGTAAAAGTTCTTTTAAGATAGTTAAAGAACTAAGATTTTGATGCATGTTGAGTGTTGTAAGTTTTCACTGTAAGAATAAAAATAGATAACAGCTACTAGGGATGTCTTGAGTTATTTATTATACAATGGAAAGAGAGCAAGCTAAAGAAGAGTTGCTAGAAGCACCTAGTCAAATATCATTAACCTCTGATAATTGGAAATTTGAGCATACTATTGATGAATACATTTGTATTACTGTTCATTGGATCGATAACGAATGAAAATTAAGAAAAAGAATAATAAGGTTTAGAGCATTAACCTTTCCTTATATAATGGTTTGCATATAGTGAATGAACTTGTTTTATGCTTAATTAAATGGAAAATGGACAAAAAAAATTTTCAACATCACATTTAAAAAGCATCTTACAATGATGTTATGGTTTCCTCTTTTTAAAGTTGATTTCATGCGAATAAGTGTTTTTATGTATGGTGCTTTCATTCAAATTGCATGTTGTGGGCATATTTTTAATCTTATTGTTCAAGTTGGTCTGAATCATGTTAATAATATATTGGTAAAATCCAAAATGAAATGAAATACATAAAAATAATAAGGCCCTCACACTAAAAGGTTTTATAATGTTCCTGAAAAAAGTTTGATAACTCTATGAAATAAAGCTTTTTCTAGTGCTTAAATGAATGAAATTTGCTTAGTTCTTGGTGAAATAAGCTTCTTTTTACACCTAATATGCTTAATTTGCTATTTTGTAAGAAATATTGAAAAAAGATTGAATTTAGTAAATCTTGAAGAATTTTGGAAATTCTTGATCAATCTTGATTAGCTCTTGATACATTTAGAGTAACCTTATATGGTTTTTCGTAAAGTCTTGTTAATTTTAGGAATTCTTGGAAATTTTAGTGTGGAAGTGATAAATTGATGCAAAACTAGTGTTGCCACAACCATGAGAGTGAAGAATTGTTAAATACTAATGAAAAATGAGTGAAATTCATACAAGAATCATGTAAGGGAGGTTCAACCATTATAAGGATTAGATTTATAATTTCAAGTTGAATGCCAGAATATGGGATGCTATGTAGTGCAAAATGCATGGGATTACTATGAATGATATGGCAGTAAGTCTCCTCTCATTGGTCAAAAGAGATGACTTGGAGGTTTATATGTCATAATGACTTAGCAATTTTGTTCACTCTTGGAAAAGACTAAATAACCCTCAGTTTTCCTAGTTAAAAGAGGTTTTCCAACCTTGATTTGGTTTTTGTACTTTGATTTGGAATTCTTACTTTGATTTAATTTTTTTACCATCACTTAGAAATCTTACCTTTACTAGGATTTCACTTATTCCTACTTAAGTTTGGAATTCCTTCCTAGGGTATGATTTGCTTATAATTTAAAATAAGTTGATAAAAGGTAACTACTAAAGAGATAAAAATTAGAATTTAAATTTCTTTTTTCCAAAAATTCTGTTTGAATCCTAACTCCAAGAAAACTTTAACTTCTATTCTAACTTGAAGAACACTTTTCAAAAGACTTTTAATTTTTTATTTTCAAGAAGACTTAATTGAACTTATATCTTCAATTTTAGAGATTCTAATATTCAAGAAACCATTAAGAAGAATTAAGTAGCTAAAATTATTTAAGTTCTAAGTTGCTTCAAAAGAACTTAATCAAACCACCTTCTTCTTTTGTTTTAAGAAGTTCAAGTCTTTAAGAATCCTACAAATAAGACTTTGATTTGGTTTTCCTACCTTGACCAAAAAATCCCTCCTTACAAGGATTTTACTTATTCTTACTTGAGTTTGAAATTCCTTTCTAAGGCATGGTTTGTATGTAATTTAAAAGGAGTTAGATAAGAGGTGACTACTAAAAAAATAAAAATAAAAATTTAAATTTCTTTTTCCCAAGAAGAATTATATTTGAAGCCTAATTCCAAGAAGACTTCAACTTTTATTCCAACTCAAAGAACATTTCTCAAAAGACTTTCAATCTCTAATTTTTAAGAAGACTTAGTCAACCTACAAAACTTTCAATTTTTGATTTTCAAGAAAACTTAGTCAACTTATACCTTCAATTTTAAAGATTTTAATCTTTAAAAAAAACTACCAAGAATAGTTAAGCAGCTAAAATTTTTGGAGTTTTAGGTTGCTTGAAGAGAGCTTAATCAAACCACCTTCTTCCTTTGTTTTAAGAAGCTCAAATCTTCAAAAACACTTAAAGATAAGCAATTTAGCAATTTTTCTAAATAATCTAGCAAAGATATTTATTTAAAAATAGTCAACCGTATCTAACAAAGATTCAATTCAAGAAGACTCACATTCAAGATATCAAGCAAGACCAAACTAAACTTATTTAATAGATCAAGTTAAAGTCTGTGGACCTTAGTGCAAGGTTTTATTGTAATCACAACTTATGTAGTTCTATAGTCTTCTTCTTTAAGTTTTTATGCTTTTAAGATTTCTTTATTTTGCTTTTAGTTTAATCAATTTTCAGTTTAGTTTTCAATTCATTTTAAGCTTCAGTTTTGTTTAATTTCAAATCAAAATTTTCTTTCAATTTTGTTCTTACTTTTTATTTTTCTTATATTGCAATTTCAATTCAAATTTGGCTTTAAGTTTTACGCGATTAAATTATTTAAGTGATGTTGATTTAATTAGTTAAGTTTGTTATGGTTCAGTCAAATTCATGCAACTCACTTGCTATTGTTACTTTAATTTGTTGTTTAAAGTTTAAATTATATTTGTTAAGTTTAATTCATCTTAATTTGGTTAGTTTGCATGTTATTAGGGCTAATCATTTTCTATTTTTTGTAAGTTGAAAGTCTAAGGTTTAATTCAGTTAAGTTTAAGTTTGATTATTAGTTCTTGCACGATTTTAGGATTCAATTGGTTATATAATTATTTGAGACTTTAAGTTTATGCTTTTGTTTATGCCTTACATGTTAGTTTAGGATTTGCATAATTAGTCATTTAGTTTTAAGTTAAATTAAGTTAGTAAGTTCTGTTTTGGTTTAATTAATCATCTTTACATATTTACATGTTCTCTTCAGTTGCCACATTTTTTTTTATCTTTAATTCCTATTGTTAATTTGAGTAAAGCATATAGAGTTCATCTTTAGATTGTTGTTTAAATTCAATTTGCATAGTTACATGTTTATTCTATTATTGTATAATCTTAATTAGATTGTTTCTTTGTTGTTTGCATTAGATTATTTTTAGTTTTTTATTACATTGTTGTTCTTATATGTTTAGCTACTAGTTTAAGGCTAATTGCATTACTTTAGTTTTTGTTTTGATTAGTTTAAGTAGTTCAAGTAGTTATTTACATCTTATTTGATTCCTCTGAATATAAATAAAGGTGAGACAATTTTAATGCTTAATTCACTCATTTATAATCCTCATAGGAGCAATTTGTACTCACTCTATAATACTTGTTTTCATTCTATGCACTTATAAATATTCAATCAAAGTTTTAAAATGAATGTAATTAAGAAGTTGTGTTAAAATATGTGTAAGATGAAATTATATTTATTTAATGCTTGAGTATGCTCATTATTACACAAATGTGTTGTTTGTTATGGGAAACGAGATGAATATTTTCAATTTTTTTCACTTTTAGATGAGGAATGGTGTAATGTTCACATTATTTGTAAATTTTTAAAAGTTTTCTAAGATATAACATGTATGTTTTCTAGTTCTAAATATCCCATTATAAACATTTATATTAAAGGGGTTTTGAAGGTCCATAATTGATTGGTAGATATTATTAAAGAATCACATACATTCTTAAGTTCAATGGTTAAAGAGATATAAGAGAAATTCGACAAATATTATGCTAAGCATAGTTTGATGTTGTCATGTATTGCCATTTTAGATCCTTATTACAAGTTAAATTATGTGGAATATTATTATACTAAACTTTGTGGTAATTATGCCTCAAAGTTTGTTCAAGTAATTATGAGTACTCTTAAAATCTTATTTGATAAGTATGTAAAGCATTCTAAGCCTAAAACTTCATCTAATGTGACAAAGGCTGATTTTGTTGATTTTAGTTTACATGATTCTAATGTGAGTGAGGCTAATGCGGGATTAGGTTCTAATGAGAGTGATGATTGCAAATTGTTTTATGTCAATCTACAGCTGAAATGAAGTCATAATTAGATCTTTACTAGGAAGAAAGAGCATTAAAATTGAATAATGATATTGATATCTTGGATTATTAAAGTAAAATTTTAGTTTGACATTCTAAGTTTTCATTATTGGCTCGTGATTGTTTGGCACTTTCAATATTTATTATGGCTTCTGAGTTAGCTTTTAGCATTGGAAAAACGTTCTTACTTGTTTGAAGAGTTCATTCAAACCAAAAACAATTTAAGCTATTGTTTATTTTGATGATTTAATGTGTGCTAGAGGTTTTTCAACAAGTAATGCTTTTCTCATTATTATTATATTAATTTTATTATTTTTTTATTATCACTCTTACTTGTTTGGAGTTTCTAATTATTTAGTGTAATTTTTACATTAGCATAAGAGAATGAAGCATTTGGCTTTAACAATGAGAATGATGATGATAATGATGTTTTTATCATGGCTTTATAGGTTTGCTTCTTATTAAGAGATCAAAATTCTCATTTATAACTTAGTTAATTTGATATTTTGTTAAAGCATAAATTTCATCCAAATCCATTAGTTTTCAATATAATTCAACGTAAGTCCATTAATTTGGAAAATGGACAATCCATCCCAAACTTTTTATCTTTATTAACATAATTTAGGTAATTACAAAACTACCTCTCAAACATAAATTTATCATACTTATATATATATATATTAATCTTTATTTTGTATATCGTTTTTTAAGAAAATTTATTCTATATATCTGTGAAATATATACTAACAAAAATTATTTGTAATTAGCTCTTTAATTAGCATTTACTTATTATAAATGATTTTTAATTTAAAACTAATAAGTTTTTCATCACTATATTTTCACAAACATGTAAATTTAAGTTTAACATATACGATTATTATAATAACTAAAACTGAATTGACAAATATCCAATTGTAATCTTTTTTTAACTAACCTTTTTCATATTTTATCTTTCATGTTTCTTTTTTTTAATAGTTACATACCAAAATAATATTACATGTTTAATTTATTCATTTTATTATAAATATATTTACATATTGGCATACCTAAAACTATAAGTTTTGTTTATATATATATATATATATATTGCATCTAAAAAATCTTTTTCTATTAATAATAGATTTGATATATTTGAGAAAAATAAAAACAATTTATTACTATAAAATATTTTTTTCCAGTAAGTGTTTGATAATATTGACTTTTCAAGGGTAAATGGTTTTTATATTAGGTTTTTTAATGGAATAGCTTACAGATTACTAATAGAAGAATCTACTTGTCCTACGAAATTGAAAAGTTTAAGGCCAATTATCTATTTTTTAAAACTACTAGATTTGTGTTGAATTATACTCAAAACTAAAGAAGTTGTATGGAATTTACCTTTTGTTAAAATATGATGTTTTATTTTGTAACTTGTAGGTTTTAAGAATAGTTTAAAACTATCAACAAGCAAGGAAACTACGAGAAAACGATACTAATGCATTTTTTTCAATTATTTTGGACTTTTTTGTGCAATTTAATTTGAGGTTTTATTGTTTTTAGACTCTGATTTAGATTTTCATGACCTACAAGTTAAGAAATATATGAACTTATTATGTTATACAATATATTTATTGGTTATTATGTGGTTTTTATACTTTATTTTAAAATTTAAAAACTAAATATGTTGTAATTTGTAATTTTATGTGATGCTCACTTTTACTTTTAAATAACAAATTATAGTACTTGAGGGAGTCTGGATAGGCCTTGGTTCCTTTGTTATATGTAAGAATGATAAAAAACAAGACTTAAAAAGTTGGGTCGGGTCAAGCTTGAGCTTGCTTGCAATTTTTTAATACCTTGGTTAGACCTAATCTAAATTTTATCTAGCCTATAGGTAAATCTAGTACTCTTAAATTAAAATGTATCTTATGTTTTACTTTACTTATTAACAAATTTTCTCTTATTTACTAACATATCAAAATCTTGCAATCATTCCTTTTTTAACTAAAAACTTTGTGTTTCTTTATATATTTATAATTAGATAGCAACTAAGATTCGAAAATCAAATGGGTGGATATATGGTGAGGTGAGACAGATTAAATCTTGTTTCTTTGCCAAGCAATTAATTTTAATTTACAAATGTGGTTCTAATAATTACCACCTTTCACTAGCAAGGGTCAACATTGAATAATCTCAATCTATTAATTAGTAATTATAGTAACTAAAAGATCTCCCTCTTTCACTCTTTTTTTTTAAATTTATCAATCACCTCAATTATTTATTAATAAAAACTAGGAAAAAAATTTACACTTTCATAAAAATAACATAAACAACAAAAAAAAGAAAAAAAAAAAGAGATGAGAAGATGGATTGTATAAGAATATGAAATTAGAATTGAAAGTAGAATAACAAAAAAAATTGGTGTAGCTTCAATCTCTTAGAAAAATATAAAAAACAAAGAGAAAAATGAGAAAATAAAAGAAAAAAAGTGAAAATAGATAGAAGGAGAGAGAAATGCAAAAACATGTTTTAATGTTAGTCTTTTATTTTAATAAGATCAAGGTTAAAAAAAAAAACTTTTAGGCTTTGCTTTTGCATGATAGATAGGAAATTAAAAGATGGAAAATTGAAAGAGAAGAAAAGTGAAAAAATATATATATATATATATTTTTTTTCTTTCTAGAGATGTACTTAATGAAAAAGATGAAAAAGTTAAAAAAACATATAATATTCTTTTCATCTATTGTTAGGTAGAATCAAAAAATGAAAGAAAAATGAAAATTATATTATTTTATTGCTATAACTTTTTGTAAATTAAATGAAAAATAAAAATCTAAATATGCGGATGATCTTATAAATATGCAACATATACTCAGGCCTTTCTCTTTTTTCCTCCTCTAATCTTTGCAATTTAGAATGATTTGTTGTTATGAATAAGTGTGGAAAATGCTTAGTTTTCCTATTTTCTTTCATCTAACTTTCTTTCGTAACAAACATACTTAAAATTCATATTCTTTTCACTTTTTCATCCTCCATTATCCATTCTTTTACTTTTCTACTCTACCAACCATACTCTTTTATACTAATGGATTCTTTCCCTATGTATATTATAAGGCTTTTTTTTTTCCTTTCATACCCTATTTTTACTTGAAAATGTAGTTGCCATTTAAGATCCTAATGTTTATGCATACATTATAAAAGTATTAGCAAAATTTTAGTTTTTTTGTATTTTATGTCAATTGAAATTGAAAAAAATAAAAGAAAATAATGGTGGCATCTTTAGAATATTCAAAGAATGAAGGTATAATTACAAAAAAAAAAAAAAAACACTTATTTTATTGTTGGACTCTTTGTGATAATTTGACCCATGTAAAGTTAATCAATTGATTAAATCTTTCAAAAAGACAGATTTAGTCTATTTATCTTGGTGATATAATTTTAAATTAAATTTTAATTATTATATGATAAGAGGAACACTAAAAAGACTTGAAGTCTTTCACCAGATGAGACAACAATCTATTAACCAAAAATGTTACTTGAAATTGAAAATTCTTTCATTCTCTTTATAACCAAAAAAATTTGTACCATAATAACATAGGTTTGCAAATAAATTTTGAGACTATTATCATTCTTAGACATTTGAAACTTTTGGGAAATAGTAATTAATATGAAAATCATGCATTAAAGCTTTTTTATAAAATCATTTAGAGAATTTTTACTTTAATCATATAATATTATTTGATTATAAGTTTAAAAACTTATCAAATAAATCAAATAGTTAGACAAGCTTTATATGATTGAAAAGACCATTTTATTCTCTTTCTTTTGATATTTTCTAAGCTCAAATATGATAAATATTCAACAAGATATGACTAAAATATGAAACATGTTATGAAATTTGACATACTTTTGAGTATATTTACCATAGAGGTGTTCTTGGATTGGGCTGGGCGAAGTCTAGGTTAGGCTTATGTTTAGTATTAATAATTTATATGCTTGTCTAATAAGGTTGGCAATTCAACTCATACCCATTGAGTTTTGACTCGACCCAACCTTATAAAATTGATTTTTTTTTAATCGGGTTTCAGGTTAGGTATTCTTGAAAAAAATTTTGAGGTCAAGTCAGAGTAAAATTTTATGCAAATTCATCCTGACTTGACATAATATATATTATTTATTTATTTTTATATTTATATATTTTTAATATTTTTATATTTATATTTAAAAAATAATAATTTATTAATTTTGGGTTAGGTTCGAGGTGAGCAAAAACCTTTCCCAACTCAACTCATTGCCAACTCTATTGTCTAAGTCTAACCTTGCTCAATATTTCAGGCCTCAAAATTTTTTCAAATCTGACTCACATTGAAAAATAAATCTTAAACACGTTCATTAAGCTCAATTTATATAATAAAAAATAAAAAATAAAAATCCTTTTTAAAAAAAATAAAATATTAAAATAAAAATTCATATATATATGTATACTTACATATTATAATATTTTAATAATATTTTAATTATATATTTAAACGAGCTTAAAAATTGTGCCCAAACTCATTTAATGAGTTTTAGTTTTTTTGTTCAAACCCTTTCAAAATTTAAATGTGGGCCTTCAAACATAAGTGAGTAATTCGACCCTTAAACAAATCTAATTTAGCATATCTTGAAAAATATTTTAAATTTTTGGGTTAAAATGTAAAATACCCCATGTACTATATATCTTTTGTTAATTTGGTATTTAAATAAATAAATTTTGACTTTAGTATTCCAACTTTCATTTCCTCAAGCACTTTAGTAATTTGGACCAATACCATCAGTTAAGTAGTTGATGTGGAATGAATATAAAATAAAATCATGACATGTATTATAAATATCTAGTCATCATCACGTCAACTATTGCCATGTCAAAAAATTTATTTTTTTCTCTCATCAATTCTTTATTTAAATTAAAAATATATTTTTTTCTAATTGAATTTTTATCTAAATGCTAACATGAAAAATAAATGATGTGACAATAATTAGACATTTATGTCACATGTCACAATTTTATTGGGTGTTAATGCCACGTAAGCAAGTTGACTGATAGTGTTAGATTAGGTACCAAAGTGCCTGACAGAATAAAAGTTTAAGTACCAAAGTAAGAATTTTATTTTTTTTAAATACCAAATTGATAGAAAATACATAGTTAAAGGACCATTTTTGTATTTAACCCTAAATTTTTTAATGAAACCAATTTCATTTTAAAGTAAGCTCTCTATTTTCAACGATATAAAGATCACTCAATCCTTACATAGGATGAGAAATTATGGCCATTTAAAGCTTAGCATGTGAAGTTAGGAAAGGATTATCAATTGGCACTATGGAGTTTTGATGGCTCTTCTTTATTTTTGGTCTAATTTATTTATTTATTTTTTATTTTCAAGATTTATCCTCCTAAAATGATAATGATAATTGGTATATAATTTTGTAAAGGATAAATATTTGAACATTAACTAGAATCCTAGCCATTCATTTTAGATTCGAAACTTCGTATTTTCATGTTGTGACTTGTCCCGTGTTTGATATATGTAATGACACGAATTATTAAAACATGAATATAACATAAATTATAAAATATATTTAAATCCTAAAGACGAACACAACACGTTTATTATACGTGTTACATGCAAAACGATATGATTAACATGTGTATAATTAATCTGTTTAAACATAACACGAATAACTATGAATAACACATATACATAAATAAATATGACTAACACGAATATATACAAAAGCACAATTAAAATAATAAATAATTATAAATTATTTATCACTTATAACTTAATAAACTTGGTATATTAATAATATAAAAAAATACTTACATATTAAAAAAATAAAAAATTTTGATATCCATTTATATATATATATTTAAATTTTAATATATATTACATAACTAGAGTAATTTTTCGTATCAAATTTAAAATGATAAACTATTAAAGATTAAAAAATAAAATAATAATGTATAGGACTAGTATTAATATTTATATTGCATTTATATTATTAATAGAAAATTTTTTTTATAATAATTATTAAATGAGTATCATAATAAAGTATTTTAAATAATTTTTATATGGCATTAAATAGCTAATACAGTATAATAATTAAAAAATTAAAAGTACAATAATCTTTATATGTTTAAATGTGTACTCATATAAAAAGATTAAATTAAACATGATATTCATGTTGTCTCGTGTTTAGACGTGTTTATACGTATAAAACACAAATTATGTTGTGTTAAAATTCATGTCAACACGAATAAATAATAAACACGTTTTTTTAAAACATATATATGATTTTTTTTCATATCGTTTTTGTGTTGTGTCACCATATCTATTTGAAATTGTCAGGTCTAGTTCACCATAATCAATATTAACCTTCAATTCCACCTTATCTCCAATATATTAACCCTTTTCACTTTTTCATTTTTCACCTCAAGCAATTCTCTCTTCTCTCTTCATAGTCCTCTCTTTTACACTCCAAGCACTAAAGCCATTGATGGTTAAAGGTGACCTAACCTAACTTAAAACCTAAAAAAAGCCCAACCTAATCCAAAAGGCTAGAAAGGGCCCAACCTAGCTCAAAACTCAAGAGAGACCTAACCTAGCAGAAAAAGTTTGAAAAAGCAAGATTTTGCCTAAATCTATCCAAACAAGCTTAGATGTTCCAAAAAGTATAAATTGTTCCTGAATCAATCCATTCTATAGACCTAAACTTAAGTGAAACTTTAAACTTAGATCCAAGCAAGCTCACTCTAATAAAATCCAAACTTTTATTATCATGAAAAGCATGTGACATAACTTGTCTATGAATATTAATGTTGATCAACATAGATAAGCATGATGACATGATTAGGTTGAAAAATGATATGTAACATAGAACCATATGTTATTAGGGTTATGTCATATAAACAAAGTAAGATGATATTAAGATTAACATAATGCTAGAGTATGAGTTATATATTTAAAGGTATTTCATAATTTTGTACGCTATATAGAGTTTAACTATCATTAATAATTTTGAACATCATATAATCATATGTCATGTAGTTATAAGGGTATTTCTACCGTTTTATATTTTATGAAGAGTTTTAGTTTATTAGGACTTTAGACATATAGAGTTTGTTTGTAATTAAGATTCTCAACATATAGAGTTTGTATGCAACTATAACTTTTCACGTACAAAAATTATATGTAAGTGAACTCTTGATATGTAAAGTTTGTATATAACAATGACTCTTATCATGCATTACATATAAATGCTATGACATGCAGATCAAAGGTATTTATGTCATTATGCATCTCATATAGAACTTTAATCTAATACTAGGACTCTGTCATGAGTAATTCTATTTCAGTTGAAATTCTTCATTTTTTTACCATGTTTTAACATATCAGCCTAAGGCTGTCATTTAGAATTAGGTACATTGTATCATAAATATATCATAGGGTATTTTCATAATTTGGCATGTCATATAGTCTAAATGCATTTTGGTTATTTTTACCTACTTTATATTATTGAACTACGTTATATTTTTACATACTTTATATTATTAAACTACGTTAAAGGATATAGGTGTTCATTTTCACATAAATGGTATGTTTTAATTGTTGCTTGCATAAATTTAAATAGTCAATCTACCTTTTTTTTTTTTATGCATGAGTGAAAATATGAGATATTCAATTGTACATAAAATGCATGATATTTATTAAGTAAATGATGAGTGTACTTTTTAATTTGGAAGCATAACTGTGGCATATTAGAAGTGAAATAATAAAGGCAAATTAAAAATATTTTAATTTCTTATATATTTTGTACCAAAATCTTTAAATCAAGTGTTTTGTAAATACGAAACTTATGACCTTGACTCTTATAATTGGTTCTCCATTTATAGTTAAAATTGAGTAGCAACTTTAATTGCCTCAATTAACATACCTCAAGTTTGGTAAAAGTTTGGACTCACAAAGAGACTAAATGAACGTATTTTGAACTTGATATATTGGATTGACATATGTTGAGAATAAAATGAAGGTATAAAGAGAAAGTAATTATTTATTTTCTAACAAAATAATTTAACTTTTTAAAGAAAATCTAAAAATTTAATTTTGTATAAGTTTTAACATTAACTTTTACAATAATTTATTTTTTTAGGATTATAAATATTTTTAATGAAATTATAAGTTACAATAATAATCAAGTATTATATTTATATAAAAAAAAACACTGAATAATCAAACAACCAAACCAACTTACAACTTAGAGTATTATTAAGCGAATCATCATAAAGTTGAATCAAATTTACACAGTGAAACTTGAACTTAGAATCTTAAGATTTTAGAATGTCTTCCTTATCACTAAACCAAGACATCATTGGCTTAGCAATTTATTTTTATACCCTTTAATAGTAATTTACTTAAATAGTATTGCATCTATCATATTGTACAATGTTGTATTTATCTTTTTTTTTTAATGTTTTGAAATTATATCTTATTTTTTTAATATTTAATATTTTTATTTTTTTATATTTAAAAATTATTTTTATAATTATTTTTTAATTTTTGATATTAAAAAAATCTTAATACATTAATTTTATAGAAAGAGTAAATTTTCAATATATTTTTTGACCAATTGAACTTTTATTTCAAAATGAAAAAAAAAAAGAACAAATATGGTCATATGAAGAACATTGTCACTAGGTCTAGTCGTTATATAAGACTTATACCTATATATAAAAGCAATCCCAAGTAGATCAAATTTCAATTTCTCTACCACGTCATTAATTTTATTGTTCATCTAGTATATTGTTAATATTAATGTAATTTTAATGGTATCAAGCGTATTTTGCAACAAAATATTGGATAGAAGAAAAAATAAAGGATGAAAGAAACCATGACCATCGTTGGTGGTGGCGAACTCGAGGTCCACCGTCTATGGACGTTTCAATGATAGAAACATAAACTAAAATAAAAAAATTAAAATTTTCTATATTTTTGTAAAAATTATCTAACATTCTCAAACTCAATATCAAAAACCCAAAATAAAAAACATAAATCAAACTTAAATATAATAGAAAAATAAACCATGTTGGCCTTAAATTGATCAAAAGTTTTGATTTGACAAAACAAAAATTTGTCTAACTTGAATCAATCTTTTTTAAGCTTAAATTGAACATTTTTCTAACCTTCTATCTTGCCAAAATACATTTGAGAACCAAAACAAGTCAAATTCTCGAAACAAAACCTGAAAAGTGCAAGTTTTGATAGAAGTGATCGATCCTTTAAGGGAAGGGATCAATCCTTTCTTTACCAGATCGATCCTCTAGCAACAAGGATCGATCTTGTCTTCTTCTAGAATCAAAACTCTTCATGTTTTGGCAAAAACCAATCGATCCCTATAAAAACCAATAGATCCCCTCCCTATAGGGATCGATTGGTTGGGGTTTTAAATTGACCAGATCGATCAGTTGAATGAGGGGAACCTAAGGCAAGGGGTCGATCTCCTCTTCAAGGGATCAATCGGTTGCTCAAACAGAATGCTTTCCAAGTCTGTAAATCCAAAAAAAGGGATTGATCCCCTTACATAGGGGATCGATCACCTAAAGAATGGATCGATCCCTTAAATAAAGGGATCGATTGGGTAAAGCTTTTTAAGCACAAAATCATGCTTCCTTCAACTTGAACCAATCGATCCCCTAAATGAGTTGATCCTTTAAAGGTCAGAAACTCCCAACAGTTATTTTTTGTTTAAAATTTTTACAGGTTTGAAGCATTAAATGCATTCCAATGGCTCTCAACTTCTTCCTACCTATAAATCAATCATTTAACTATAGACCAAGAAAAACTAAAGCCAAGAAAACTTATTGTTATCACCTACCAATTTGCTCAAGCATTCAAAGCTGTTCCAAGTAAAAAAAGTATAGAATTCATATTAGTTTTTCTCTATTTTCTTGTCCAAATTATTATGTACTTCAAATTAGAAAACACCCAACCTTTGAGAGGTTCTTAGAGTATGCAAAACACTTTAAAAATTTTGTATTTTGAGTTTGTAAGCTTAAGAGGAAGGATAACCTTTAAGAGTGTGTATTGTTGAGTTTGCAAAGTTTTGAGAAGCTTGGTTGTAATCTTCAAATCATAGTGGATTGAACTCCTTGGTAAGAGAGACTAAGGAAGAGGACGTAGGTGCCTAAAGAAGGATCGAACCTTTATAAATCTTAGTGTCAAATTTTCTAACCCTATCTCTTATTTACTTTCAATTATTGTGTTTAATTGTTTAGCAAAATTTATGCTTATTGAATATTATTTTTAAAATTTTCATTAAAACCAATTCACCCTCCTCTTGGTTTATTCCAAATTTTTGAGCTAACAATTGGTATCAAAGCTAGTACATTTTTTTGTAGGCTTAACAATTTAAGAGTGATCCTGAAAATGGCTCAAAGAAATATGGTAATCAATGTAGAAGAACCATCCTCAAGCTACAATAACTATAATGGCTAACAAGAGATGTATCTCATGGTAAATGAAACAATTGCAACATCTCTTAGAAGTGAAGGGCACTCAATTATAAGACCCCTTCTTTTTACTTGTGACAACTACTCCTATTGAAAGATTAGGATGGGGTTGTTCATTCAAGCTAATGACTATAAAGTTTAGAGGGTCATTATAAATGGTCCTCAAATTCCAATGAAGATGGTGGATGATAGGGAGGTGATCAAGCTAGAGATTGAATGGGATGTCAATGACATGAAAATGGCTCAACTTAATGCCAAAGCAATGCATACACTCTTTTATGCATTGGGGCCAAGTGAGTACAATAGAGTTTCCTTGTGTGAAAATGCAAAAGAAATTTAGGATAAGCTAGCTGTTACTCATGAAGGTACCAATCAAGTGAAGAAAATGAAAATTGGCATGCTTACTCACGATTATGAGCTATTCAAGATAAAACCAGATGAAACCATTAGTGAGATGTCAAACTACTTCACCGACACCATTAAAGTTTAAAAGCTCTTGGGAAGACTTACTTAAATGTGGAAATGATGAAGAAAATTTTTAATAGTCTACCAAAAAGCTGGGAAGCCAAAGTGACAGCCATTGAAGAGTCCAAAGATCTTCACACACTATCTTTGGATGAACTAATGGGCTCTCTCTTCACCTATGAAATGAAAATTAAAATGGGATAAGAACTATTCAAAAAAAGTGGCATTACTCTTAAATCTACCTTTAAGAAGATGAAAATTTTAGACAAGAAGAGGATGATGAAGATGAAGAAATGGCCATGTTTACAAAAAGATTCAAGAAGTTCATGAGGATGAATAAGTTCTCAAGTAGAAGAAGACCACAAAAGGAGATGACTAAAGAAGAATTAAGTAGAAGAGAAAAAGATCAAATTATTTGCTATGAATGTAACAAACTAGGTCACATTAAACTTGATTATCCTTTGTGGAAAAAGCAAAACATGACAAAGCCAAAAAAAAAAAAGCTATGGTAGCAACATAGAGTGATAGTGACTTCTCCGATGATGAATCAAATGAAGAAGAAGTAGCAAATCTATGTCTCATGGCTTTTGATGAGTCCAAGGTAACCTCTAATCCATGTGATTTAAATTCATACACATTTGATGAACTATAAGTGCCTATGATGAATTAGCCATAGAATTTGATAATATAAGCAAGAAATATAGAAAAATGGTCTCTAAATTGAAACTATAAAATGAATCATTGACGAAAGCAAAAGAAGACTTAGAAAAGAAAATTGAGCTCTTAAAGTTGAATGTCAATGACTTGACTAAGAAAAATAAAAATTTGCATAATTCATTTTCTAGATTTTATATGGGACATCAAAGGCTCAATGACATGCTTGAAACACAAAGAGGTTTCTTTGATAAAGATGGACTAGGTTATAATGGTGGCAATAAAGAAACTCATTTAAAGAATTTCCTTGTTAAGTCAAATGATTCATCTAGCATATGTGCACATTGTTATAAATTAGGTCATTCAATACAATATTGCTCCTTGAAGAAAATCACTTATAGAGGTAAGCTCATTAAGAGAGTGTGGATTCCAAAAGGAGTTAGCACATCTCAAGATGAGATTACTAAAATAAAATGGATTCCAAAAGGCACAAAAATTGTTAATACTAACACTCAAGGACCCAAGAAAATTTGGGTACCCAAAACAAAAATTTAATTGTATTTTTATAGGTGGATGAACATTGCTACAAAGCCAATTCAAGCAAGAACAATCCATGGTACCTTGATAGTGGATGCTCAAAACACATGACCGGGGATAAAACTCTTTTTAAAGACTTGGAAGCTAAAAGTGGAAGAGATGTTACGTTTGGTGACAACTCAAAAGGCCAAATTGAAGGGATTAGCTCCGTTGGTAATAATTCCTCTACTACTATTGAAAATGTTTTATTTGTAAAAGGTCTCAAGCATAATTTACTTAGCATTAGTCAATTGTGTGATAAAGGATTTAGGGTTGTATTTGAATCCATGTGCTGTCAAGTAATTGATATCAAAACTAATAAACTTATTTTTGTTGGATATCATCAAAGAAATATTTATGTAGTGCATCTAGATAACCTATCCTTTAAAAATGTTTGTTTTATGGCTCAAAAAGAAAATGAGAGTTGGATTTGGCATAGAAGGCTTAGACATGCAAGTATGCATGTAATTTCAAAACTTTCTCAAAATGATTTGGTTGTTGGTTTGCCAAAGTTGAAATATGAAAATGATAAAGTTTGTGATGCATGTTCTCAAAGAAAACATAGAAATTTTTTTTTCAAACCCAAGAATTGCATTTCAGCTACTAGACCTTTTCAACCACTTCATATTGATCTTTTTGGCCCTACTAGAACAATAAGTCTTAGTGGAAAACAATATGAGTTTGTTATTGTTGATGATTTTACTAGATTCACATGGGTTCTCTTTTTGCATTCAAAGAATGAAGCTTTGGGAAAATTCATTACTTTTAGTAAACAAATACAAAATGAAAAAAGTTATTCAATTACTAGTATTAGAAGTGATCATGGAAAGAAATTTGAAAATCTTGGCTTTAATATATTTTGTAGTGAAAATGGTATTAGTCACAATTTTTTTGCTCATAAAACTCCTCAACAAAATGGGGTAATAGAAAGGAGAAATAGAACCTTAGAAGAAATGGCTAGAACCATGCTTTGTGAAAATAATTTACCTAGATATTTTTGGGCAGAAGCCATAAATACTTCTTGTTATATCATAAATAGAGCTATGATTAGGCCAATTTTGAAGATAACTCCCTATGAACTTTTTAAAGAAAAAATGCCTAACATAAGTTATTTTCATTCTTTTGGTTGCAAGTGTTTTATTTTGAACAATGGAAGAGATGATTTTGGTAAATTTGATGTAAAAAGTGATGAAGGAATTTTCCTAGGATATTCTTTAAATTCAAAAGCTTATAGAGTTTTTAATAAAAGAACATTAGTGGTTGAATAATCTATACATGTTATTTTTTATGAGTCTAATCAACTCCGAAAAAAGGTGCCTCTTGATGATGATGATGTAGGTATACTTCAAGAATGGATCAATAATGCACCTTATAACATTGAGGAGAATAATCAAAAGGAAAATGATAGGTTTATAAAAGAGCCACAACATATAAAGAGAGAGCTAAATCACCCTAGAAAAAGGAGGTATGTTAAAGATAATGAAATTATTGGTGATCTATCTCAAGGGGTAAGAACTAGATCCTCTTATAATGTATGCAATTATGTTGCTTTCCTATCTCATATTGAACCCAAAAATATAGATGAAGCCTTAGGAGATGATCATTGAATTTTAGCCATGCAAGAAGAATTGAACCAATTTGAAAGAAGCCAAGTATGAAAGCTTGTACCTAGGCTTAGTGATCATCCTACTATAGGCACAAAATGGGTTTTTAAGAATAAAATGGATGAGCATGGAAATGTTATTAGAAACAAAGCTAGATTGGTAGCTTAAGGGTATAGTCAAAAAGAGGGAATTGATTATGATGAACCTATGTCCCGGTTGCAGGGTTAGAGGCCATAAGAATGTTGCTTGCATTTGCATATTTTAAAAATTTCAAGCTTTTTCAAATGGATGTCAAAAGTGCATTTCTTAATGGTTTTATTAATGGAGAAGTGTATGTAAAGCAACCTCCTGGTTTTGAAAATCCAAAATTTCTAAATCATGTTTATAAATTGACAAAAGCATTATATTGTTTAAAACAAGCTCCTAGAGCTTGGTATGAAAGATTGTCAAATTTTTTGGTAGAAAATGGTTTTAATAGAGGGAAGGTTGATACTACACTTTTTATTAAAATAAAAGGAAAGAACATTCTCATAGTGCAAATTTATGTTAATGATATTATACTCGGTGTTACTAATGAAATTCTTTGTCAAGAATTTGCTAAGATTATGCAAAGTGAATTTGAAATGAGCATGATGGAAGAACTCACATTCTTCTTGGGACTACAAGTAAAGTAAACAAAAGATGACACATTCATCAATCAAGCCAAATACATCAAAAATTTGCTCATAAGGTTTGGATTGAAAGAATCAAAGCCTTGCTTAACACCAATGAGCACTTCAACAAAACTTGACAAAGATGAAGGAGGTAAATGTGTTGACTCTAAACTTTATAAGTCTACGATTGGTTCATTGCTATATTTTACTGCTAGTAGACCTGATATTATGTTTAGTGTATGTTTATGTGCTAGATTTCAATCTTCACTTAGAGAATCACATTTATCTATTGTCAAAAAAAATTTTAGGTACCTTAAAGACACCTCTAATTTAGGATTATGGTATCTAAAAGGTTCATCTTTTGCTTTACATGCCTATTTCGATGCAGATTTTGGTGGATGCAAAATAGATAAAAAAAGCATATATGGTACTTCTCAATTGTTTGAAAATATGCTCATATCATGGTTTTTCAAGAAATAAAATAGTGTTACTCAATCTATAATCGAAGCCGAATATGTGGTAGTTGGAAGTTGTTATGCTCAGGTTTTGTAGATTAAGCAACAATTAGAGGATTTTGGAATAACCATGAATCATATTTCCATTAAATGAACTATACTAGTACCATCTCTTATGTTTTCCCACATTTTTGTATTTTGTAAATATTTCTTTGCAAACTTTGCATTATGGTTTGAAAACTTTGGAACTTAATATTTATATTAATGCAGTTTCTCTTTCATTCTCATATTGCTTGTGGTATTATGACATTTGATGTATTATTTGATGATTGATATGAACTTGAGTGGCTTTGAATTGATTGTACCCTCATTTTGCTATGACAAAAAAGAGGAAAAATATTGGTATGAAAAATTACTTTGATGATCCAAATGATGTTGATGGTTTTGGTGATATTGGTTTTACCTAGTTGCCTTAAAACTTATGCTTAAATTCAGAGGGAGTTTGCTTTTCATAAATTCAGGAAGAGCTTGTTTTTCAAAAGGAAAAATGTTTTTCAAGCAAATTTTGCATTTGTTTTATCATATCAAAAAATGAGAGATTGTTGGCCTTGAAATGATCAAGAGTTTTGATTTGACAAAAAAAAATTTGTTTAACTTGAATCAATCTTTTCTAAGCTTAAATTTAACATTTTTTCACCCTTCTATCTTGCCAAAATATATTTGAGAACCAAAACAAGTCAAATTCTTGAAACAAAACCTGAAAAGTGCAAGTTTTGATAGAAGGGATTGATCGCCTAAGGGAAAGGATCGATCCCCTAGCAAAAGGGATCGATCTTGTCTTCTTTTAGAACTAAAATTTTTCATGTTTTGGCAAAAACCAATCAATCCCTTCTCTATAGGGATCGATTGGCTAGGGTTTCAAATTGACCAGATCGATCCCCTAATTCAAGGGATCGATCACTTTTTCATACAGAAAGTTTTCATCATGCCATTTTCCAAAAAAGGGATTGATCCCCCCACATAGGAGATCGATCACTTAAGGCAAGGGATCGATCTGTTGCTCAAACAAAATGCTCCTTAAGTCTATAAATCTAGAAAAGGGATCGATCACCTAAAGAATGGATCGATACCTTGAATGAAGGGATCGATCGGGTAAAGCTTTTCAAGCACAAAATCGTGCTTCTTGCAACCTGAACCAATCGATCCTCTAAAGGAGGGGATTGATCCTCTGAAGGTTAGAAACTCCCAACAGTTATTTTCTGTCTGAAATTTCTGTAGGTTTGAAGAATTAAATGCATTCCAACGGCTCTCAACTTCTTTCTACCTATAAATCAAGCATTCAACTGTAGACCAAGAAAAACTAGAGCCAAGAAAACTTATTGTTATCACCTACCAATTTGCTCAAGCATTCAAAGCTGTTCCAAGTAAAAAAAGTACAGAATTCATATTAGTTTTTCTCTATTTTCTTGTCCAAAGTGTTGTATACTTCAAATTAGCAAACACCCAACCTTTGAGAGGTTTTTAGAGTTTGCAAAACAATTTAAAAATTTTGTATTTTGAGTTTGTAAGCTTAAGGGGGAGGATAACCCTTAAGAGTGTGTATTGTTGAGTTTGCAAAGCTTTGAAAAGCTTGGTTGTAATCTTCAAATCATAGTAGATTGAATTCCTTGGCAAGAGAGGCTAAGATAGAGGACGTAGGTGCCTAAGGAAGGATCAAACCTCTATAAATCTCAGTGTCAAATTCTCTAACCCTATCTCTTATTTACTTTCAATTATTGTGTTTAATTGTTTAGCAAAATTTGTGCTTTATTGAATATTGTTTTTGAAAATTTCATTAAAACCAATTCACCCCTTATTGGTTTATTCCAAATCTTTGAGTTAACAAACCAAAAATTAAAAAAAAATCTCAAACTCAACATCAATTAACCTAAAATAAAAAACATATATCAAACTTAAATATAATAGAAAAATAAGCCAAAAAATGCAAATAAAAACAAAAATCAAATCTATATTACATAATCTATAAATGAATTTAATAAAAAAGCAAAAAATAAGATTAAACAAAAAAAAAAATTCAAATATACCAACCTAACCCTCACTACCACACCCCTATAAACCTATCTTTGGCCACCCATGTTTCAAACCTCAATTCATTGCCATAACAATAGAACTCCTTCAACCACTAAGACCCTCATCTCATCACTACCACCACATATATAAGCACTCATGCCAACCGGAGCCACTAACCACCAACTAATTCTAACCCAAACCACCTGAAACCCATTCACCCACCAAGACCCCACCTAGACACCCACAAACTATAAAATCACACAAAAAAAAAACCACATCCCTTAGGAAAGGAAAAAGCAACAATAGGGAAATACAAAAAAAAAAGAAAAAAAGTTTGAGGTTTGAAGTTGTTTTGGGGCTTGATCTTTAGAAAGGAAGGAGGTGAGGACTAGACAAAGAACATAATTAGAATTGGTGGTTAATGGAGTAACAAAAAAAGTTGTTTAAAAAGGTTAGAAAACCTTTAGGCTAAGATCTAGGACTTTAGGACAAGTTTTAGCATAAACTAAGACTAGAAATGAAAAAGATGAGAGAAAATATGTTAGGGACAAGTTTTTAGGGGTAGACAGATGCCAGCAAATGGTGGATGACTACAACGTTAATGGTGGCCGGTAAGGCTATGATAGCAATAGTAGGAAGAGCAACAATCTATTTGGGAAAAAAAAAGAGAATCAATGAAACCATAGGAGAGTTAGGGAGAGGTAAGAAGACATAGATATAAAGATAGAGGAAGATTAAACCTAAAAAGGGTTAATGTGAAAGAAAGAAAGAGAGAGAGAGAGAGAAATCATATGAGCACCAAGGTTTTTTGCTTCTTTGAGGCTAAAGTAACAAAATTTAATATTTGAATGAAAGAATGAAAAAGAAGAAAGGATAGAATGGGCAATCTATCTCTCACCTTTCTTCACCATACACTACCATTTAATAAAAATTAATGAAGAAAGAAGATCATTTCTTTTTTGTTTATGTTAATTAAACACTTAAAGAATCATGTTTAATTAAGTATTTAAACAAATTTAAATTTTGAATAAAGAATTTGACCATTTATCACTCTATGTTTTCTCTCATAGATATATTCTTTTATTTTTTGGCAATATGTTTAGCTCTTTGTTAATTATTATTGAAAATAAGCTAGATTTTATGTTGATTATTATTGAATATCTATTAATGTTACTATTGAACTAGATTCTATGTTGACCGTTATTGAAAATCTATCGATTATTATTTTTGTCCTTGATGTTATGATTTTAACATCATTATTTTTAGATACTTAATTATTGATTAAGATTTTACCTTTTCTTTTTGTTAGACTAGCCTCAACATTTTTTTTAGTTTTTACTAATAAAAAGATCATTCCACTTTTAATTCACAAAAAAGAACTTCCATTAAAAATTAACATTTATTTATATATTTAATTGCAACACCCCATGCAAAGCAAGGTTGCACACTAGTAGAGAATAAACTCTTGCTTTAACATTAACAACAACTTGTTGAAATATCAGCTTTAGGGTTTTCATCTTCCTTTGCATGCTTCCAAAACATTTTTTCCTGTCAAATGTAGTTCAACACATCACTCGAAGAACCTTCTCCCAAACTTACCTTAAAAGTTTACATTTAAAAAACTAAATGGTCTTTACTCATTTCTTTATTATTTCACAAAATACTTCAAGAATTAAATCTAGCATACTATAATAGTCACATATTTCTTTTTATTATTTACTTTTTAACATCATATTTTTTAGATATTTTAATTCTTTTTAGTACTATCAAACATATAGTGATTTTGTAATATAAATTTTCACTGTAACTTCTTCTAATAATTTTTATAGATTTCTTAAACTGGACATTTTTTAATAATATTAATTTAAGAGTTAATGTTTTATATACAAATAATAAAGTTTTTAAAATTGGTAAGTAATGTTATTTAGACTTTGGAAGCAATGTTAAAAGATTGTAACATGTTTTAATATTTATTATATAAATTTATTAATTTTTAAAATACCTTAATTAATAGAATTTTTTAAGTGAAATTTTTTGGTTAAATTATGCCAAAGGTCTCTATACTTCATGAAATTTGAAATTTAATCCCTTTAATATAATTCACACAACTTTAGTCCTCGTCCTATTTTGCTTTGTAATCTTAGTCTAATCATTTATTCGATCAATTTTTTGCCATTAAAAATGTGGACATAGCTATTGATTTGATGACATAGATGCTGACTTTGCTAATGTGGTAGTTGGGATGAATAAAATCAATTGTTAAATTATGCAAATGATTTTTGTATTCATGTGAAATTCAAAATTTAATCCCTATATTTGTATGAAATTTGAAATTTAGTTCTTGTATTCGCACAAAATTTGAAATTTAATCTTTCTAATAAAAAATATTTTAAATTTTTTAGAAAATTTTTAGTATTTTAAAAATATCAAATTTTAAATTTTGTCACAATATTCAATTATAATATTTTGTCACAATATTAAAAAATCTGTCATAATATTCTTTCACAATTTTTAGTTACATTTCATCATAAAATATAATATTTGTTACTGATTTTATCACACTTTTTTATTGTCACAATTGTAGTTATTATGGCCATATGAAAAAAAATTTGGACAAATCTATTAAAAATCTATCACAAAATTTTCAATATATGATACAAATATGTCACTATCAAATTTTAATAAAACTAGTATTTTTTATTAATTTGTTAAATGAATTAGAGTTATAATCCCATCCCGTAAGAATAAAATTATCCATAAAACAATATTTCTATTCCTTTAAATTAAACCCTATTTAAATGATTTTTTATAATCAAATATAGGTTTAAGATTCTAAATATATTAAAGTAATTTACTGAAATTAATGTGTATTAGTTTTAAAATTAACCTTATTATTTAATTTAATATAATTATTTAGATAAGTTTCTGTTGCAAAAACATAAAAAAATTGAAAATGCTTATTGTGATACACGATATTGATGCTTTTGGTTTATTAAATAAATTATTTCCTCATTTTGATTTGTTAGGATTCAAAATTCATCATTCACATAAATAAAAACTCATCCCATATAAGAATTTAGATTTGAATTTCTTACTTTATTTGATAGGATAGAATAGATATTCCATTTATGGTCTATTTCAGCTTCTTACAAATGTAATTTTATTCAATAATTCAGTTCATTACAAATTTTGTTATATAATATATTAAAACTAATTAAAATAATAATAATTTTGATATATTAATTTAAATTATTAATATTATAATTGATTAATATAAATGATAATATTGTTATTAATATCATATTATTAATAATGAATTATATATAATAAAAAATAATATATTTTTTAAAAAATTTTATATTAAAGGGACTAAAATATTTTTAAATTTTGATATTTTTAAAAAATTTAAAAAATTATAAAAGAATTCAATATATATATTTTTATATTAAAGGGACTAAATTTCAAATTTTATGTGAGTACAAAGGCTAAATTTCAAATTTGTACTAGTACAAAAACTAAATTTCAAATTTCATGTGAGTACAAGAATCATTTTATATAATTTAACAATTGATTTTATTCATACAAGTTATCAAATCAGCAAATCCATACCATATCATCAAAGTCAATGCCTATGTCAGTCAAATTGGATTAAAATTATCAAATCAAAATAGCACAAAAACTAAATTTGTATGAAGTATAGTATATAGATTAAATTTTAAATTTTCTCAAAGTATATGGACCTATAGCATAATTTGATTAATTTTTTTCTATCCCAATAATAAATCTTAGATAATTTTTCATATGAGAGGATGACCTAACAAATATTATAATTCGCATATGATAATTAAATTATCGTATTTGATAAATACTTAATAATTTTACGTAATAGTAATTTTAGATTATTTAGAGTGATTAGATCACTATTGGAGAGTGTTCTAATTTTCATCTAAATGGGTAAAAAAATTTTATCACTTAAGTAAAATGATATGCAAACTTAACAATAGAATATTATTAATTTAATATGTAAATTGAAATCATATTTTTTTCTTAAAATTATAATTATTTTATATTATGAATTTTTATGTTTTTAAACTAATATTTATTGTAACAAATTAAAAAATAATTTGTTTGCTTTTTTTATTTTTTTAAAAAATTTTATATAAAATATAATCTTTTATTTTTCTTTTGTTAGGTTTTAATAAATTAGTTTTATTTCTAATTTAAACTTATTACATAATTTATATTATAAAAATTAATTAATTTATTAATAAATATATTTGTTAATTTAATAATTTAATAATTTAATTATATTTTATTATAAAATGAATAAATTATTAATAATATTTTACAAATTAATATATTTAAACAATATTAAAATCATTAATTTATCTAATTATTAAAATATATAATTATTTTATATTTTTAAATAAAATAATAATTAAATTTTAATAGTATCAAGTATAATAACATTTAATTTTTAAAATTAATAATTATTAATCAAATAAAATAATTTTAAATCATGCTAAGTGATAAATTACTATAACAAACACCAGCTTAATCCATTTGGCTAAAACAAAAAATCATTTGGATAGTGGTCGATCTAGCATTTAGAAATCCAACGGCCAGGAAATATGGTCAAGCTGTCTCCACTCCCAATCTGAAAGAGAAAAAGATCCAAAAGATCCAGAATATCAAGCGGTTGCCTTCGACGTTAAGCGAGAGAACAAAGCACACGCGGAAAACAGAATTCGGTATTCGCAATTGGCAGCTTAGAAAACGAGAAGGAAAATAAATCAGACCCAAGTTAGCAACCAAAAAAAAAGGGGGAAAAACTTAGACAGACCGACAATGGCGTTGCAGTGGATGATTCTAACATACGCGGTGGCAGCAGAGGCTGTGGTGGCTCTTCTCTTAACCCTTCCCTCTCCCAAGGTCTTGAAGAACCGTTTGGTCTCACTCATCTCTCTCATTCTGCAGCCTGCCCTCTTTATAGTTCCCTTTGCTGGATTCCAACTCTTAGGTTTTGTCGCCTTTTTCCTCTCTATTGTTTTCCTTTGCTTTTTCAATCTTTAATGATATGGGTCTTAGGTTTTTCATTTTTTGCTTGCAGATATCTACTGGAAGAACGAACACCGCTTGATGTGTACCTCTGAGATCTGCACCGCTGCCGAGAGAGATCGTTACGAGAAATCTGTAAGCGTTAGATTATTCCAATTTTCGAAATCTGATTATGAAATATTGCCGTGCTTTTTGGTCATTTCTTCGTTTGCTTACCAGTTTTAGCGACAGTAATAATTCTAAGTTCCTCTAGTGTGTCTATGTCTATTCTATGAAAGGTAGAATGGACAATGGACTTTTTTAGCTTCCTCTATTGTTAATATGTCTCAGCTTCATCTTTTAATTACTATTTTTATTTGGGTCTGCAAGTTCAAGTTTAAAACATCTATATCTTTATCCTTTAAATCTTATTATATCATTGGCAGTATTGGTAGTTGGCTACATTAGTTTTGTTCTTTGACTGTCATTGTGTGAACTTTGATTCTAGAATCACAAAAAGATATTAGGGATTTTATTTATTTCTTTAATTCAACTTTTACTGGCCAAAGAACTATGGATTTAAAAAAAAAAAAAAAAGGAATAGCGGTCTAGCACTTTCATGGGATGAAATGCCTTGATTTGGTGAAAAGACAATAACTGTCCTGAATAAGAAAAACGAAACTTTTAAATTTAGAACAAGAAAATCTCAAATTTTTGTGTACATTTTCTTTGTATTCTGTGGAAAACAATGAAGCACGCAGATTGCTTAACGTGCAGGATGTTTATATTTGAGAGAAATTTTTATGTTCTTTTTGTCAAATTTTTATAATTTCTTGTTGCAATGGGACACATTCTAGAAAGATTATGAGAAAGGAATGTTAGATGCACAGATGTACCTCCCTGAAACACATTTTCTGCCGTGGCTTCCTATGCTTTTCTGTTATGCATTTGTGTGGCCAGTTCTCTGGGTCATATATTTTGTGAGTCCTTGCTTTATTTGCAAATTGGCCTAATTCATTTATGGATGTTGCTAGAAGAAGTTTTGATATTTTATCTTTGTTTGTTCCTTGAGAATTGAAATTAAACATTCATGCTTGGGCTGATTATTCATTTACTTGGATCTTTTGGGTGCATGAAAAATAACATTAACCCAAATTATAACAGCAAGCTAGCTAACCCAGCAGCTGTAGCTAACAATAAGGGCTGAAAGTGGGAGAGGCTCCTCAAGATTGGCACACCACCATTGGCACTTCGACCAAGATTACCTAAAACTAGCAAATCGCTTCCCTTCTTTGTGAATATGTTTAACTTGAATCATCCAACTACCTTCTATAAGCTGAACATTATCATTATGAAATTATAGAGATGAAACTTACCAGTGCCTCTCTGCAAAAATCCCACCACAACAGCCACATCTAGCTCTACATGAAGAGGTGAACTCCTAAATGTAGTGCAAGACACTAGCCTTCTTTGTTAATTCCTCAAAATGCTGCCATTAAACTATTTTTTACACTTATATTTATCAAGAAGCATTTGATGTAACTACTGACGTTTTATTTTAGCAAGCCCCAAAAGAAACATATTAACACCTTGCTCTAATCTAGATTTAACCTATTAAATCTCTTTGTCTATCTTCCCAGGTTGTATAATCATTTATTAGGTGCATGCTTAAGAGCATCAATGAAGATTGCTTTTGGTATATGTTAATTTTGAAGTTATTGAAGTAATCTTTTTCTTAAGGCAAAACTTGTTTGTTTGTGCTCAAAGTTGGAGTCTTAGCAAGTTTTGCATGATATTGATCATTTTATCAACATAGGCCCCTTTGTTGCCTGATTTTCTAATTATATAAATATTATATTGTGTTTGTATATATAGAATTTAAAACTTTAAAACATGAATTTGAAACAAAATATTTATTTGGAAATTGCTTGCAAACTAGATCCATTAACAAAATATTAAGCAAGGAAATTTTTAAAGGGATTCTTACAAAGAATTATTGTTTTTATTCTTGAGCCACGAGGAATCTTCAGGCTTTGAGTCATTTCTTCTTTGGAAGCTTTGGTCTTTTGACTATTTTCTTCAAGCTTCTATTCATTTTCAGTCTTAGTCATTTCCTTCTTGTTTTTAATCACCTCATCTTTAGAGTCTATAGGCTTTAAGTCATTTTCCTTGTTCTTTTCAGATTGTAGATTCTTTTCTTCTTTTTAGACATCGAGTACCATTTTGGTTTTGGTCTTTTTCTTTATTTGTTGCTTTTGGAATGATGAATTGGTAGAAAGATCTTATAGCAATCATCTTCATTATCTTGGGCTTAGTCCGTATGGTGAAGTGCACTTGGGCAACGAAAATGCCCAACATTGTAAAAGAAAAATTCTCACATATGCAAACAAGAACATCCAAAAATACAGTATAATAGTTGTAAGCTGACAAAAATATCCAAAGGCCTTTTAACTCCACGTATTGTCAAAATTCAAACTATCCAACCTTCCCCATCCCCTTTTTGGTATAAATCCGTCATTTTGCGTTGAATACAAAATACACATTAATCAAAATAGTTACATAGCTAATATTCCATGGCTAGAACTCGTCTTTGCTATTACACAAGTCAAAATCTCACTCTAGATTCCGTGGAAATAAAAAATATTACTGATTATTGATGAAAATTGTGAAGGAATCAAAGTTAAGAACTAACTTTGCAAGATCATCAGGAAAGAAAAGGATCCTAGAAAAAAAGAGGGGAACTGAAGAGCTCAAAGTTAAAAAATAAAAAAATGAAGAAAGCAATGGAAGGGAGAGAGAAAGAGGGAAGGTAGCTAGTGTAATTTTATCTTTTTAATTTAAGTTTTTAAGTTCCTTTTTCACCTTATTAGCTGTGGCATTAAAGTCTAATAAGGCTAATTGTTGTGCGACTTCCCTAACGGTTAAGGGGAGTAAAGTGCATTCAAACAAGAGGATGTTATATGTACTTTTCCATTCTTCGTAAGGGGCTTACATATTTCTTCCGTTAAAAGTTATTTAAGCAAAAGTACTTTATTCTTTTTGACAGAACATAATTACTTAAGAGTTAACACTAGGTGTAAATGAATTTGAATAAGGAAAATATATTAAAAGAAAGAGGTCATGTTTTGTGATCAATGGGAAAATAAATTAGAAAATATATCTATATAAAGTATAAGACATATCCAAATATCTATACCCTGCTTTTTGGTTTTCTTTAGCCAACTTTGCAAGCCCAGAAATTTCAAAAGCAAATGATGGGTTAAACATTTAGGGAAATATCCATGTCAGATATCCACATTGGAGTCCATCTTTTGGTTTATACCATGTAATTGGGGCAATGGATCAACCGATGGAAACTACTTTGATGTAGGACAAGAAATTTAGGTACAATATTTTCTAGACATCTCATGTTGCCACTTCAAATGATGGGGGGTTAAATAATTTAGATTCCTCAATTCAAATATGCTGCTGCAGATGCACGCAGGACGTACATAATATTTAGTATTCATATCTCTACTTTGCTATCTTTCTTGTTCATTTCTTTTTGGTATTTGCCTTTTGGGTCGTGGGGAAACTAATATTGTTAATTTCATTTCGGTTTTGGTTGTACCAATTGGTACACTCTAGTTATAACAAAATATAGTACATTTAAGGGTGTTTTTCTACCGGCCTTGTTACTGGGTAATACCATTTGCTTTCGTTGGTTTTGATTAGTTTTGGTAAATTAGCTTGTTTTGGTGGTATGTGAATGTGAAATATATTTTGTAATTTTTAACTTATATTTTATTATTTAACTGTTTTTAACCTAATAAAAATAAAACTATTTTTTACTATAACTTGATTTTGGTACACTTTATTTTTCCTAACCAAGGTTCCTAAGTATTTGAATTTCTTTCAAGAAAGCATTTGTGTTCTCTCTCTAAAATTTAACAATCATAAAGTCAAAGTTAATTTTTTTTTCATCTCTTTCTTTTTATTTTAATATATTTTTACATGAGAAAACTCATTTAAATATCATATGATTAGATTAAGTATTTAAAAATATCATCATAAATTGATAATATTATTTCTTATACTTTTAAACTTATTTATGTAGTTTTTAAAGATATTGTATATTTATTTTATAGATTAGTAGTACCATTATATATAAATTCATGTATATTTATAAATATATTTGTACTAAATCAAACTTTTTGAAATGATATGTCAAAATAATTGTTACCTGTATATACAATTTTTATTTTAAGAAAATTGAAATGTTATTCCATACGATATTTAACAATCTTGGGAGAAACTGGTGACTTCCTTGTAGCTTTAAATTCCCAAGGTGGGACAATTAGTGTCGCATCAACATGGTTCAAAGATTATAATATTTGCATCAACCAGGTAAGAAGGAGATAATAATATTGCATTCCTCAATTCAGAAAGCCTTTTGTACGAGGATACACATAGGGCTTTCTTGCTTTTTCCCAATCATTTCTCTCTTTTTTCAACCAGGTAAGGAGATAATAATATTGCATTCCTCAATTCAGAAAGCCTTTTGGGCTGCCCTGTTTTTTCCCAATCATTTGTCTCTTTTTTTTTTTTTTGGGGGGGGGGGGGGGGGGTTTAGTACATTTCATAATGGGCTTATTTAGTGCTTATCTGTGATTAATTAATTATATACTCTTCTTGTAAAGCTGGCTAGACCTGATTGAGTAACATATGCAGAAAGAAAACAAGCCCGTTAAATATCTCTTGAATTCATATATTTGACTTGGGTTGCAAATAATTTCAGTTTATGGGATGCTTTGCAGATCTTCAAAGCTCAAAGGAATGTAATTTTGTGTGCAACTGCATGCCTCCTTTATTGGTATGTGCTAGCAATTTGATGGTCTTTCCTTGAGAAAGATATTTTTAGGAGTTTTTAAATTTTGAGGTTATTTGTTTCGGATCCTTGTGCAGGTGTATCTTCCGCATTTGCAAGTATCATAAGGAAATTCAGAATTTGGAGGAAATAGAGAAGAGATACAAGGATCAGTAGTTTCTTGTCATTTGTGTTGACCAGATAATGAGATTGGCTTATAACAAATTCAGAGTGCTTTTAAAACAAACACAAACACCCAATACTTCTGGAGAGTGTTATGTATTTGTGGTATTTGTATTTCTGTGTTTCATGCCCTATGGCATGTTTACATTATAGCTGAAGCTCATGCATTTTTCTCGTTGAATGGAAATTGTAACGCTTTTGGTTGTTAGCCACGAGGTAATTGCAGTTTACCTGGTTTACTTTCACATTGGATGTGTGCACTGCGTGGCTTATGGTTCTATTGATAGGAGCCTTGAATATGCCTTATGCTCGCTAACATGTTGTTGACTCAGAGTCTAGCTTATCTGAGCGAGCTTATGCACATGTAAATACAAATTCACCAAATATTGCTGCTAATGATTGCTGTTAATTGAATACCTGCAAGAATATAGATTGTAAGCAAGTAATATAAGTGATGAGAAAATATTGAAATTGTTTGGTTTTTTTAGATAATTCAGAAGATAGGAAAAATAATGTTTTAGGAAGTACTGGAACTAAACTAGAGCGGAAAATAGGCAGAAAGATATCAACAATGCATAGACGTTTTTAACGAATGTCATAGACATAGACTCTTGGTGGTTGCTTTTGAAGTAGACTTGAAATAACACACTATTGAGCAATATAGGCCGAATGAGTTGCTTCAGCAAAAGGTAAAGATGGTAGCAATGTGAGATGATCGACTATAAAGAGATGTAACTGAAGTAGGAGAGGAGCAGCAGTAAAGCAATATTTGAAAACCAGAAGAGTAAAATACGAGAAGTAAAGTGGCGAACAAATAAAGAAAACTCTAAATAAATTTTGCAAAAATAAAGGAATGCTCAGAACAACTTTAAAATTAACTTGAAAGAAGTTTGAAAAATACTTTTAGTTGGACTGTCATCCCAACTAAATACAAACAAGTTAAAATAAAGATGGCAGCTAGAGAGAAAGAAAAGAAGAGGTGTAGGAAGGTATGTTTTTTACGCACCTCTATCTATAGTGAAAATAAAGTGAAAGGGAGGATGAATCTAGACAATTTGATATTATACTAACTTCATTTAAATTTCAAAAACTTGGTAGTTTGCATGAGAATTAAATACCGATTAGGAGAGAAGCAGCCTAGGTGGATGCTTGAGTGGTGGGTTGATTGCTTGCGATTGGTCCATACTTGCCCTCTCTTGCCCAGTCAACAGATATGGTATAGGAGGGGAGGGGAGGGGGGGAATATTTGTCGTTCCTATATCGAATTTGTTATATTATATTTATCATCGTATTTATACATAATTAATATCACAAATTCATCTTCATTTTTATTTTTTTGGATATTTAATGTAGATAATTCTCGTATCTTGTAGCATTTTAAAAAATAAAAATATATTTTATTTTAATTTTTTTTATTTTTCTCTTGTATATTTATTTAATTTTTATAAATATATATACTTTTAAATATAAACATATTAGTTATAATTAATCTAAAATAAAATTTATATTATTAAATAATAAATTAATTTATTAAATATATAAATATATATAAGATATACATACATGGTAGGTGTTATATTACCCATCCATGTACATTAATATAATAAAAAATTTAAAATCATATCAATCTTCCTAATCTTTAAGTTTAATATACATCCATATTCTATTAAGGTAAAAATCAAAATTTTTATTTTTGAATTTAGATAAAATTGACATCCCTTGCTTACGTAGGTATAGGTCAAACTTCATTAAAGTTTGAGTCTCAAAAGAGTTTGCCCAACTCCACTCATTGATCTGAATGTTGAATGTCGAAACAATAAAAGTTAATTTTATATTAATTTTGTAAAGAAAGAAGATTTATTATACGAGACATTAAAAAATTGAAAGAAATATAAAATAATATACTGAACTTATAAATGTTGAGGGTTTCTTATTGTGATATAATTTTAATTTCTATTTATATCAATATTTGTTGTTAAGTGCGTCGGACATTGTTTTACTTATTTATTTTTAGATAATAATTACTTATTAAACAAAAAATTGAAATTAATAAAATGCATATTAATTGAAATTTACATTAGCATTTAAAGTTTGTTCAATGTAAAATATTCCATTAGCATAAAGTTTAGTATCTTAATGTTAATGTAAAATTAAAAGTCTGAAGATTAAAAAAATAATTAAGATTAAAGATAAAATCACAAAGTATGGTGTTAATAACTTAAGGTGATTGAAAGCATTTTTATTTTGTATGATCTAATGATTTTTTTTTAATTTAAATTTTTATTATATAAAATATTTTTAATTTAGTAAATGACTTTTAATTCAGTGGTTTGTTTTTATAAGACCTACTGAGTTTTTAAAAATAATAAATTTTATTATGCAAAAAATCAAATTTGAAATATGTCACAAGTTAATGAAAAATTGATTTTGAATTACAAAATTATTATCGATAAAATCTGACTTAATCTGAATGAAGTATTCAAATCCAATTAAATTTGAGTTTAAAAATCAACAATTTAAATTCAAATAATGTAAATACAAATAATCTTAATCAAACCTATATCAAATCATATTTGAACTGACATAAAGTAGAAATGGTGTGAAGTTTGGAGATGACTTGAATTGTTTGACTTAAAGTCACTTGACTCTAACTCCACTTAATCCGTAAAATTACCACATTTATTAAAAATTATAAAATGAATACTATAAAGGAATACGTTTTTAGTGTTTTTTTTTTTTTTTTACAATTTTTAACAGCGTTTATAAACATCATTAAATAATTCGTAGCATTTACCAAAAACGCTGCTAAAAGCGTCATCTATACCTATGTCAGATAATTCACCAACTTGCCAACATTTTTAAGACAAACCCTACTAAATTTAGCATGCAAGATAAAAGGCTTAAACACTATACTATAAGAAGATAAGATTTGGAAGATGCTTGTGGGGGAAAAAGAGGGCATAAAGAGATTACATTGGAAATTATCAAAACATAGTCATTGTTCTTTATGATCTTTTCAAGATACGGCTACCTAAATAAAGCACAATGTTATAATATGATTCATATATATAGTCACCTTGCTCCAGTATTTTTGATAATAATAGAACTTTGAATCCTAATGCAATTATCAGTTTCCTTTACATCATTAGTAGCAACCTATAAGTCAATGATTTAACTTGTTCCTTGCAACTAGAAGGTGCATTTACTACCATGTTATATTCTAATTAATGCTCTATGTTTGTATCACTATGTTAATTTTAATGGTAAAAAAGTAGAATGGATATCAAATTTCATTGCTAGGTAGGCAAGGGAAGCACAAAATTTTAGTGGCATTGTGCTAGCAAGAGGGTCCATAAGTAATGCATTAGGTGCTCATGAAAGATAAAGTCCTCAATGAAATCACCCACCATCAATCAAAATATATTTAAAGGATCTCTAAAACAAGAAAAACTCCATACTTCAAAGCAAACCTATTTAGGTGGCTATGTTAAAATAGTAAAGGCCTTTGTTAAAAGTTCGAAAACACTTTGTTTGCTTCAAGAGGTCCCAGCTAGTAAGAACGAAAAACTTAATGGCACATATCAATGAAAGAAGCTAAAATGAAACTATGACCTGCTATTCAAATACCTATGCTAAGAAAAATATGCTTATACAGGTTAAAATATCATGGAATCAGTTGGAACATTGAAATTTCAAAAAAGGGAAGAAAGGTATAAGGTTTCTTAAAGGATAATGTGTGATGAACTCAGCACCTTTGGAAACGAGCTCTTTAGTAAGGTGAGAAAGTATTGCAAACAAGTAAAACAAGATGTGTTGAGAGACAACAAAGAGGAAGACTAGAGTAGACCATGAGGTATTGAGTGTAGTGGTAGATGGTAGTAAGTGGTAAAGCAAGGCAGAGTAAGAAAAAGAATAAGGTTAAGAAAAAGATTTAGGAAGAGAGAATTATAGAGAGAGTTTGAAAAGAAAGTTATGAAGAATCTATCAAGGTTTCTCCAAAATCCCTAATGAATTATGGAAAATCCTATTTATAGGTTTCAAGAATAGGAGTTATATATCTTGAGTATTGAATAGGAATAATGGTGAATAATGAGAGAATTGAACATCAGAAAAGGTATTAATGTATTGTTTAATGTAAGTTTAATTAGCTTTTTGGTGATAATCATAATGATTACAAAAGTTCACTATATGTTTTAAAGGAAAGAGAGAAGCACTCATATTTTAGGGAAAGGTTAAGAGAAAACCTCTTAACTATCTCTATATCTGATCCACTAAGCCAAGCTTTTTGAAACATCCTAATAGTGAAATTAACTTAAGAACCTTGCCATATTCCAAGTTTATTTTCACTTCTTCATTTGGTGAAGCATTTTTTAATGGAATAACTTGATGAAACAACTTTTGATAAAAGAGTTTTTGATAAAAGTGTTACTATTATTTCTTGAGGAAGTTGTTCCGAGAATAGTTGTTTTCTGAAGGTGTTGTTCCATGAAGGAGTTGTTCCTTGAATAATTGTTTTGTAAATAGTTATTTCATGAAAGAGTTGTTCCATGGATAACTGTTCTATAAAATAACCTTCATTAAAATGACCTTATCTCCTATTTTAACTTATTCTCAACTTTAATAGTTTTAGTGAAATTTATAAGAATAAAATATTAGTAACCAAAATCAAGTATCCATAACCTTTTAAAAAATATACCTATTGAGAAGCAATGGGTCATAAAGTTCAAAAATTTATCCTCTGAAAAAGAGAAAAAAATGACAACTTATCTTAGGAATTTAGCATTGTTTATTTTATCTTCTAATCTACAAAAAAAGGCTTCAAAATTTAATTATTCATAGACATTACAGGGTAATAGGTCTTTAGCAACATTTTTTTTCATGTTTAGTGACATTTATAAATGCCACTAAATAATTAGCGACATTTGGCAAAAATATCACTAAGAGCATTGGCTAAACCTATATTGGGAAATAGCAACGTTTTAGGAAAAAATGCTGCTAACTTAGTGACATTTGTGTGTATAAACGCTACTAAATTTAGTGGTGTTTTTGGACACAGATACTGCTAAATTCTTTGAATACTCTAAGTTTTATATCTGAAGCAAGTTTTCAAGAAACTGCTCGAGTTTTAGCAAAAATTGCTCACCGAGGTTGTATCATTTGGTTGAAAGGCCTAAAAAAGAATGTTGTTCTTAAGGGTATGGTACTTGCTAGTACCAGATTCAATGGAATAGTGCACCGATTATAGCATTATAACAACATTTTTTTGTAAAAACAAAAGAATTTCTTCAAGGGAGAAATGAGAGATTTTTTTTCCACCGCAGAGAATTATTTGACTCTTACATTTCAATCAATTTAAATGATACATCAAACCGCTCTTTTATAAGAATTAAAAACTAGAAAGATTTGTATAAGTTATACCTTGTGTCACTATTTTGTGGAAAATCATTAGATATGAATATGTTAGATATCTGTGACTTGATTGGTAAAGGTGAAATAGTATCTCTCCCCAAAAAGCATGTTTTTTTTTACCACTGCAAAAAAAAAATATTTGTTGTGAATGAACAAGATATTGAGGAACTGTCTATATATAAAATCAAAAAATTAAAAATAAAAGTAAAAAAGTTCTTACCAATCTTTTGTAAAGTTTTTATTTTAGAGTTAAAAATAATACTTTAAAATAAAAGAAAATGATTGGAATTTTCTATATATTGTATCTCATAAATAAGATAAAAAAAATAATGATGAATGATAGAAATTGAAATCTTTAACCTTTTTATTTGAAATATTTAAACAAATCAAAAGAAAATAGTATAGTCTAGTATATGGGCGGATGTAGCCAAGTGGATCAAGGCAATGGATTGTGAATCCACCATGCGCGGGTTCAATTCCCATTGTTCGCCGATATACATGTCACTCTATTAAGTCTTTCGATTTTTGATTCCATCATTTTGCCAACCCTTTGTAACCGTTTTATTACTCTTCATTTTGAAATTCTTGGATTCTAGTCGAGTAATGTATTCTATGAATAATACCCTTTCAATCAAAATCAAACAAAAATTTCAATAATTCCCATTTTTTTATTTCAAAAGTAAAAGGGATATGAATGATAGGCAATTTATTAAAATAAAAAAAAAATTCTACCTAAATTTTCTATTTAGATGAACCATCTCTTACTAGAGTTATATATGGACAATGAGGGACAATGAACCCCCCTTTTTTTTGTATTCGTTTGTTTTTATTTCCTTCCTTTTTTACTGTTACTGTTTAAAGAGAAAAAAGGTAATTCTTTTATTTAATAAGATATTGCCTTACTGTAGTCACATATTGCACACTTATCCCTTGTTTTATTTATTATTTTAGGAATTTGATTTATGTCATGCTTTATTGACTCATTTCATATCATGGATCAAAGAAAAGAAGTTAAATTCAAAATTGGTTCCATGAAATGAAAGAATTAGAAAATCGTAAGCCTTGCCTTTCAATTATTTCAGATTGATTGAAATCAACACAAATAAAACAGATCAAGCAAAGAATCAAAATTGAGATACTATGTACATTACATATATTTAAATAATATCGACATGTATGAAGATACATATTGTAGATTTATCTATATTAAGCTTGTATCTTTATACATTACAATAATAGGTATAGATAGTATGGTAGAAAGATTCATATTTTTTTTTACCTACTATCGAGTTTGATACGATATTGCTGATTCTAGTCTATTTATTTTAATTAATTTATTTAAGATGTGAAAATGGAATCTTTTTTTCTTAAATCCTTGATAAAAAGTCAAGTTTATAAATTTTGGAAATGCCACTAAATTGAATATTTTACTTTTTTTTAATATTTCTTACTACTATAATTAAATAAAAAAAATATTAAAAGAAATAAAAATGAATTTAAATTTATAAATTGAATATTATAAAATATTTAAATATCTAAATACATAATTTATTTAAGTATACATGTAACACAAAATTTAATATAATAATATTACAATTGTTTCTATACATTGAATGAGGCATTGTTTTAATTCAATTATTTCCTTTGTAAAAATTCTTCCCACTCTGGATGATCCAATCAAAGCTGTTGCCTGATTGCCTAAAGGAGTAAGAGAAAAATAAGAACAAAAAATTACTTTAAAAATGCAAAAAAAAAAAAAAATCCCAAAAGTATGTACCAAATTTGATGTTTAATTGTATTGAAAGATATATATATATATATATATATATATATATATAAAGAACAAAAAGACTGCCAAACTTGATGGGAAGATGGCTATCCCAAAAAAATCTAACTCAAGAGATTCAACAGCCCCTAAATTAATGTTGAAAGTATAGTCTTGCACCTAGAATTATGTGAGATAGATTTTAAGATAATTATAAAGCAAATTAAACAAGTAGAGAATTTCTAGTGCATAAAATATGTACTCACCTTCCCAATGTTTTAATGTCCTAGTGTTACAACTCTGTATCCTACCTAACAAACATAACAAAATTAAGCTCTCAAAAATAAAATCTAAGATATAAATGATGAAAAAGAAATTCCAAATAACCATTACAACGAGGAATTTTTGATATCTTATGAAAATTTAATATATTAGCTTTACTCAGAAATCAATAAGCCATGAAAGAAATAAGAATCATCACTTAAAAAATCATTTTGTGCAAACTTTCAAATTTAGTGAAAATTAAAACTAGTTGACTCCAAGACATGTAAATGTTTCTAGTTTTTTTTTTTTTTGTTTAATTTTCATAAATGACAAAACCATGACATTGTTCAATAGTCAAATATTGCAATCTATAAATACTGGGCTCTACATTATAATTCAAGTTTACATTCTAAAATGCCTAAAAGTTGCAAACTGAAAGAATAAAACTCCACTTCAAATGAACAACTAGTTGTGATCTCTGTAACATACCGAACATGAGTTAATTTCATAGGATCAAACACAGCAAAAATAAAAGCACTTTATACTATAAAAAAGAAAACTTTAATTAATAATATGGGAAGAATAGTCAAGAAATTATAAATGATAAATGATGAGATTTAAATCTAAACAGTGGAAACAAGACAAGTAAGGAACAACACCTACCAAAATCTCAAGTCTAATCATTTTAAAATCATTCTCCATCACTATCTCATCTTGAACAAGCACAACATGACTAACCTTTTGAAAGTAAAAAGAAAAAAAAAATAGAGATGACAACCTACATTGCTTTCCTAGTTGGTATACTTCACTTACATCATCACATTCATTAACTTGTGCCATTCATGCAAGTTCAGCACTAGTTCATGCTTTTACAGATGCCTTAAAGAACGATACAAAAATGATATATTAATAGAATTAGCATATCCATAAAAAAAAAAAACAGTTGAATTCCAATTCACAACAAAGCTCCTATAATTCATCAATACACACAACCAACAATATCATATTAAAAAATTTATTCTTTTTAAGTAACTAAATTGACCAACACTTAAAAGCTTTTGATCATTTTCAAACACAAAATAAAAAATAAAAAATAAAAAATTATAACTTTTGTACCTGAAATAATTTCAACAGTCACATCATCACCATTAACTTTAGCCTCAATGAAGCTTCCATTACCAATTTTGATTTTTGAAGTGTAAGTGATGTTAAACACCTTCAAATGGGTTCATCACAAATCATATGGTGTATGTAACCATTATCTATCAACCAATTCACATTGTGTTAACTGTTGTTGTTGGCATAACATATACTTCTATTCGCATGATTCATTGATTCTTATAACAAATATGTTCAATTAGATATGATAAAATAATATTGCCATTTTCTAGCTAATGCATATAACATTATAACTAGACTAGATTAATTGGGTATGATACATTTTATCCAATACCATATTTGTCACTTTTTTCAATTCATCAGTAAATAAATTAATTAATAACTTCATACAAACAAAATTACATAATCATTTTGTTAGAAAGTTCAAAAGCAAACTAATTCAATAATTCTACTTTAAGGTAACTATGCATCTTATTTCAACTTATCGCTTAACAAGCATGAGAACAAACAAGCTAAAAATCCTTAGAGTTTCTTAATTGTAATAAAATAACCAAAAAGTAATCAACAAAACCCAAAAAATAAGAAATTAAGCAATGGATTGTCCATAGAAGTGGATATTAAATAGAAAATCAAGCTAAGAATTTTGAAAAGAAATACTCCTAAACAAAATCAAAGAATTCAAAAAACTTGTCTCAATTGGCATTTCTCTTAGGTAGAATAAAGATGATTTTGACAATTTAAGCTAAATTGAACAATAAATTAAGGGGAAAAAATGAAGAAAAAGTTACCGTAGCACGCTTAGAGATCTCAAAAAGTCGATATGGTGACCTACCTTAAAATAAGCATCTAAATGAAATTATTCAAATAAATGAAGATTTTTTCACAAAATTAATTAAAAATTTTAATTTCTTTAAAAACATTGAATATATAAACAAAGAACCCTAGATCTAAGGCTTTAAAGAAAAGACGAGAGAGAGATCAAAAAGCCTTTGAGTAGAAAAGTCCAATAGAGAAAGAAATTCATTGAAATGGGTTTGCGAAATGGTTGCTATTCCAAATGGATTTGAGAAATGACTCAAAGACAAAATGGGTTAACCAAGAGAAAAATTAAAGGAAAATCTTATCGAAAAGAAAGGGAAAGGAAAAGGAACAAAAAAAGCATGGAAATCTAGTGTTTCAAACAAGAAATTGAAAAGAACTGGGGAAAAACTCAACAACTCTTAACAGAAATGGAGGTTGATTTCAAAATTTTAAGGATTAATTAAAGGCGTTTGATAATACAAATGCCACTAACTTCTGTAAAATAGAGGCGTTTCTTACAAAAAAAAGTCGATATTTGACACAAATGATACATTTATATTTTTGTTTTAATTATTAAAAATTTTATTTTCTAAATTTTAATAATTTTTTATAGTCATTTTACGACATTTTATATATAAATGTCATTGAATTTTAAATGTAAATTAAGTTTAAAGCTCAAAATGCCATTAATAAATGAAAAAAATATATATTTTGAAAATAATAAATTTTTATAATAGTTTAGCAGTGTTTTATTGTATAAACAACATTACATTTTAAAGTTTAACGGTGTTTTCAGTTGTAAGCGCTGTTAAATTTTAAAGCTTAGTGGCATTTTTTCTCAAAATGCTATTGAATGTTTATTTAGCGGCATTTAAACGAAAAACACCACTAAATTTATAAAGACATGACAATTAGCGGTGTTTGATTTAAAATGCCACTAAATCTCCATTTTCCTATAGTGAGAAGTAACTATCTTCAAGATATTCATCAGCAAATCAAAATCCTTTGAAGTTTAAATTTGCATATCATTTTATAAGTCCTGAACACTATACTATGTGCAAACTTTTGAGGTTACTAAGTAATTCCTTGAGGGAATAAGAGAAGATTAGACTTGGTGCAGTAGTAGACCAGCAGTGGTCCATTGAAGAAGCTAGCTATTGGAACTGAGGTCACCACTTAACTTCAAACAACAAACTGGCCAGTGGTGGTCAATTGGAGAAGAAAAGGAAAAAGAAAATGGTTTCAAATGGGTTTCAAAGGAAAATTTCAAACAAAAAATCAAAGGAAAAAGAAAAGGAAAAGGAAAAGGAAAGGAAAAGCTAGAAAAAGAAAATCAATCCAAAACCTTTATATCAATGTAGTTAGGCAGAGAAGAGAAAATGCAAAATGAAGCTAATGCTGAAGCTTGCATGAACTATTTTTTGAACAGAGAGGGATTCAAAACTCATTCAATTTGGGGATAGTTTAGTGGTTTTTGTGTATACAAATGCCACTAAATATTAATAACACGCTCCATTTTGGGTTTGATGGAGCTTTCAAAAAATTACATTTTCAATTATTAAAAATTTAAGAATTGTTTAACAGCTTTTTTTCAATAAATGCTTACAAAATTTTTATGATTAATGGCAGTTTATTTTGCAAACACCGATATATGTACATTTAGTGGTGTTTGTGGTACAAACACCAATACATTTGAAAAAACATTAAATTCGATGACTTTTTTAATGAAACACCGCTAAAAAATTGTCACCAATTATTAATTTTTTTTACAATGAAAAGTTAAATTTTAAAAGTAAACCTAAAAGATTAACATATCTAAATAATGATATTTATAATATTTTAAACAAGTAGTACCTTTTTTAAAATTGGGAGCTAACCTAAATGATTCACATGAATTTTTATAAGATTCATATTCAATTCGTAACACTTACAAATTTTCATTGTCTATTTCTCCTTAAATTTTAACCTCCTCTATAGCAAAAAATAATAGCACCATGTAAAGTGCTTGGCTACTTGCCAATTTCAAGGTACTTATACTTGAGTCAAATTACCAAATAGTCATTCTTACCCAAGCTTTATTAGTAATACCCTGTTGAAGACTGAACCCATTTATTTAGTTAACAATTGTATGAGTACTCATTACAAAAACCTAATCCAACCTAAATTCAATAATAAAGAATAAAATTAAATTATTTTTTTATGTATTTTATTAATTAAAATTAAATCAATAAATTAAAAAATAAATTTTATATTTAGATTAGTTATATAAAATTTAGTAATTGATTTGCCAATCAAAATAATATATACATTAAAAATAATATAAACATTTTGTAATTAAATAATGATGAAATGTTTTTTTATTGTAGTTTATCAACTCATAAACAAATAGAAAGAAGAATCATAATTATGAAAAAGGATAAATTAAAAGAAAAAATTATTTCTTTCATAAAACTTTATAATATGGGTAAAATTGGCAAATAAAAGAAAGAATTTGGGTAACATGAATGACAAACAAAAAAAGAATATGGGTAAAATATTTTTTATATATTATTTACAATTTGGCAAAATTAAGAAGAATGAGAATTAAATTTAGATAGTGACTTTTTTTTTTTTAACAAATAACAACAATTGAATTAAAGTTTCAAGAAAAATGATTGTATTAAACTTAAATTAAAATTTATTTTGATAGAATATTGTCATTTGTAAGTCAACCTACATTATTTTAGATTTTTTTAAAAATTATGAATCTTTTTTTTTATTTAATGATGAATTGATAAATTTAAATAAAAATGTTTTCTTTGTTATTTAATTAACTTGTTAATTTTTAAATTATTTAGAAATAATTGTGTGTCTATGTTTTTTTTTACATTTGTAAGTAACTATTAATTATCTATTGGCTAATGGAATTCAAAACTCAAAGAGCCAAAAGATGTATTTTAAAACAATAGAAAACAAAATGTTATTTAACCATATATTCGGATTGAAGTTAATAAATGTAAGGAAAAGAAAGGGAAAGATAGATTCTTAAAGAAAAGGAAATGTAAGAATAATGGGCATCGGTTCCACCTATAATGGGTGACTAAACCCCAATTCTCTAGCAACTGTGAAAGGCAGTTTGCTTGTTTTTCTAATGCAAAATTACCTTAGGTAGTTAATGGTAGTTTAAAAAAAAAAAAGAAATGCTGCCTACTATCGCATTTTCTTATATAATTATGGAATTTGACCATTAACAAAAAATTAGAAAAAAATTTTTTTCTCACACAACAAAAAGAAAATACAAAGAGAAAGAAAGAAAGAGAGATTGGTAGTTTATGACTCTTAAGAGAGAAGAAAAAGAGATTGGTAGTTTATGACTCTTAAAAGGAATTCTTACATTTGGTGTATCGAATGACTTATGTTGTGGAAATGAACAACTTTCATATTATGATCTTGCTCAACGACTAGTAATTCAAGTCAGGCATTCGCTTCTGCTTTCTATAATCAAATATATGTGTATGTTCATATATGTCTTGTATAAGATTATCTTTCACTAGTATCAGAGCCAGGTTGGCTTGTGTTCTGATTCATTTTCTATGTTTTTCATAACCAAAAAGATAATATATTCTTGCATCCTTGCAAATATCCATAGGAGTTGACACAATTTTTATGTTTTTGGTATAATTAATATTGTTGTGATAACTCTTGGAATAAAAAAAGAGAAATGCCATTGATGTTTTGCCATTTTGGATTAGTTTTTTTTTTTTTTTCAATTTCTAGATAAGGTATCTGAATGCCTTTGGCAAAATCTAAAAAAAAACTAATAGTTTTTTTTTTTTTGAAATAGAAAGCAAGCATTCAAATGCCTTCTCCAGGGCATTTGAATAACCTTTTGTTTTTTCAAAAATATTGTTAAATTAAATTTTTTTTTTAAATTTTGTTTTATCCTTTATTGACTTTGAGATGTTAGATCACACAAAAGTGATTAAGATAAGTTTTATCTTTTTTTTTACTTGTGTTGTCACCTAGTTTCATGATTATTTCTAGTATTTTGTTATAGAAAATCATGATTGATTTTGTGAAGACTCCCATCTTTATGAGAACACAGGAGCAACTTTTGAAAGTCACAAGGCTGAAGATGGAATTGACACAGTAATGAATGAATCCAAATCATGATATTGAGAGGCATATCATTAAGGTTAACGGCATAATTTAAGAATTAATTTGGCGTGATTGCATGAGCATTAGAAATGACTAGATCAAATATTGAAATGCTGATGAGTACACTTTTGACTTTTAAACAAAAGAATCTTCTTCAAGATATCTGAATGTCTTTAGAGAATAATCTTAAATATGAAAAATTAATTAAAGATTTTGTGAAGGAATACATGAGAATGAGGGCAAAGAGGATGCGATCCTCTCATCTGCTTAAGTTTTCATAATGGGAAACACAAATTTCCTAGATCTTTATGGATTGATAATGTGAATGTAGAACTATCAAAGGAGTTTTTGAAATCATTGCATGTTCTTAGACAAGTCATTCGTAAATGATTAGGAATATATTTTATTAACATTTAGTATGCATTTTTTTTTATTATGAACATGTTTATAGATTCGAATTATGCTTTGTAAGATTTTTTTGTGTGAAATCAATAGATGTTATTAATTATATATTGGTAACCTTATAGTCAATGGAAGTTCAAAGATAATTTAGTTGTTTTATCTTAGAATTATTGATCTGGAACAATGAAATAAATAAGTGATAATCAAACACATTAAAAAATAAAATTTAATTACAAATATAGTGACCTTTTATTTTTATTTTTATGTAAATGATTGTCATTGTTTTATTTATGACATTGTGGCAAAATGATTAGTGTGCAATGCTAGGCATGAATTAGTGAATATGTCTCTCAAATATAGAAATATACTTTGAAATGACTTCTGCTTCTAAAAACATTATTGTTGAGTTAAACAAGAATGAAAAACCAAATGGGGACAATTATAAGATCTAGAGTATGAAAATCCAATATGTACTTAAAGAATAAGAGGTTCTTGATATCTAGAACAATATTCCTGATTAGCCCAAAAGAAAAGAATACGTTTTAGCAGAAAAAGGACCGAGAGGCTTGAAAAAAAAAAAACCAATGCACGCATTACATTACTTAGTAACATGGAGAATGATATTATGGACAAGTTCTGGTATCATGGAATTGCCATAGTTATGATGATTGAATCACATCCTTTATACATTATAGACTTAAGGGCCACAAGCCATGTAGCACGAGATAGGATTGCATTTGTGAATTTCATCAAATATCATGTGGAACAAAATGGATTTATGTGGAAAAAATATTTACAAATTGAAGTAAGGGGAATTGGTACCTGCAAGCTATGCATGCATGGCAAAAAAATGCTTATCCTACATGATGTATTTTTGCTCCTAATATTCGATGGAATTTGATTTCTATCACTGTTCTTCTTAATATAGGATTTGTTCTAAATTTTAATAGTACTAGTTTGAGTTTGTATTTATATACAACTTGTTATGGATCTGAGTATTTGTTAGATGGTTTTATTATGTTAGATATTGTTCCATACAATAATCTAAGATTTTTCCTTATTATTGACTTTGATGTGAATATTTGGTATATTATACTTGGCCATATAAATTAACAAAAAATGGATAGATTAGCAAAAGAGAGATTAATAAGCCCTATTGAGAAAGTTAATTTACTATTATGTGAAAGTTGTTTAGCAAGGAAAATGATGAAGAAACAATTTGGTAAAGAAACTAGAGCTCAAGTTCCATTGCAATTGATACATTCTGACATTTATGACCCGATGATAGTATTTCATCACATTCATTAACGATTTTACATGCTTCAGGTTTGTTTATTTAATTTCTCACAAGTCAAAGTATTATAATGCTTTAGAAAATATGTGTCCTTGATAGAAAATTAATTAGACAGAAATGTTAAGGCGTTAAAAACGGATCAAGGACGTGAGTATTTGTCTAATCAATTTAGACAATTATATGATGAAAAGGGTATTGATAGGTTGTTGACCATTCCATGGACTCCATAACAAAATGGTGTTACAAAGACAAGAAATATAACTCTTCTGGAAATGGTGAGGTCAATGATGGCCTAAGCAAATTTGCCTATTACTTTTTAGGGTGATGTGTTATTAACTGCTTCCTTTATACTTAACATAGTACCCTCCAAGCCAGTAATATCCACCCTTTATGAATTATGGACTAGGAGAAAAGTTGATCTCAGTAATTTTAGACTTTGGGTCTGTGCTGCCTATGTACATCAAACCACTCATCCACACGGTTGATTGCATCAAACTACAAGTGTACAGGCCGTACAAGTAATGATAATGACTTTTTGGTCAAGATATCGTCCCATAAAGATTAGGTAAAGAAATTCCTAAGCTAAGTATCTATTATCACCCTACCTTTATATAGTTTGCTCAAATCACCAAATGAACATTAAATATAACTATGAAAAAAGAAGAAGTAAATGTTACAAAAATTTAAAAAAAAAATTAAAATCATAACTATAGTGCAATATTAACAAAACAAATTTTAAGCTACTATTTAATATTCAAAATAAAAAAGAACAAATGAAAAAAAGATAGAAATGTAAAAATCTATCAAGGAACATTATGAGAAATAAATTTGAGAAGCACAAATTGAAGATGAATCGCACATTGTATTAGGAATTTAACAACATTGAAACTAGCCATATAACTTGTAACCAACTTGAATCACTAGAACTAAATCCAAATGACGCTAAAATAGGTCATTATGAGCTGGAAATTTAAATTTCAACTAAAGAACAATATGAAATATTAAAGAGAGGATCAAAAAATAAAGAAAAGTCACATGAAGGAACTAAAATTTAACCAAATAGTAATTGTTTTAAAGCAAAATTTTACAAATCAAGAAGAGAAAAATATAGATCTAGAACTTTCTAAAGAACATGACGTTAAACTAAGCTAAAGTAAGATTAATCAACAAGTTACTATAAAATCAAACAAGAAAATCCTATCAAAATATAATAAAACAAGTTCAATGAAATAGCAACTCTCATTTTACTCAAAATAGATGAAAACAAATCACTATCAACAAAATTCATTCAAACAACCATTAAATGCATGACTTAAATTGTAATAAAATGAAAGCAAGCAACGAAATATGTAAACATAAGAATGCAAAGTTTAAGAAAAGCAAACAAATCGCCTAGAAGAAAAAAGGTCCAAGATTCAACTTGGTGTTCTTGCCTAAATTGCACTATCACCTACTTTTAATAGTAACTTTCAAATTTAATTAGAAACAATGTGGTTTTAAATTTTTACTAGATTAAAGCCTTATGAGTTATGAAACTATGGGAAAAAAGAGTAAAAATAAGATAGAAATCATTGAGTTTCAATCACATCATTAAAAATCAAAATCTAGATTTGAGATCAACAAGAATTCATATGAAATTAAAAATTAAATCATAAGAATTTACAAGTTTTATTATGAAAATCTTTAAAAAATTGAAAAAATACTTCAAGAAAGTGAAAATTACAACAAGAATTAATTGAAAAAATTAGAGTTAAAGGCCATTTTACAAGTCAAAAAATGCTAGAAAATGAAGTGCAAAAAATAAAAAAAAATAAAAAATGTGAATCCTAAGCTAAAGTCTCTTAAAATGGTCGACTCTCCTCTTATTTATAAGTAGGTGAATGATGCCTTTTACCCAAAAAAATCTCTCCAAAATATCTAAGAATGATGAATCTTTTAGATCATTCTTTCTTCTTACTTTTTCATTTGTTGCAAAGTGTTTGGCTTCTCCATCTCTTCATTGGTTATAAGCTTCTCTTCACATGCACTTTGCTAATCCCAGAAGGTCCATATTATGGCCAATAAGAGCTCTTTAAAATGCAATCTCATCAGCTCCTTAAAGCCTCCTCCTTTGAATGCCAAAATGTGGCGCCAAATGCTAGTACTTCTTGAAACCTCATTCCATGCCATGATTACACTTTTTCTTCTTTTCCTTGTTACACTTCTTGCATACATTTATGTTTTCATTTTTGCTACAAAATGCAAGTCATTACATGAACAAATTTAACATAAAAATCACTAGAAAAATTTTGGAAATAATGCTAAAAAAATCATAAAATTAAGGGCCAAGAAAATTCCCTAAAAATGCAATGTATCTTAATAACACTAGTTTGGCCCTCACTAATCCCTTTCACCATAAATCTTCCAAAATATGTCTAAATTATCCAAAATTCCTTATTTTCTTTATTTTTACCTATACATGAGACAAATGTACATTTATGAGTTTTTTTTCCCAAGAATCCCATGAAACATGCTAAAATATAAAAAAGATTGCACTAAAAATAAGCATGAAAATACTAAAATTTTAGTGTAATTAATGGCAAGCTAGGTCATTGAGACAAAAAGTGATATGTGTTTATAGGTGCATAGTCAAGTAGGAGTGTAACTAAGTTTGAATCTTGGAAAGCCACTATTTTAAAAAATAAGTTTCCAAAGAGAGGTGAGATAGATAAAAAAATATCTCTTAACGTAATTTAGAAAGCTAATGATTTATTAGTTCTAAATCAGTTAATGCATGTTCTTGATCAAGAACCAATAAAATCTCATCCAAGTAGGACCATGATTAAAGATGATGAATTTGGTGAATTAGTTTCCCAAGAATCACAAGTGAGGTGAAGTAGTCATGGAAATATAGCTCAATGTCATTTTGACATAGAAAAGGAAACATTCTTAATTACCTTACAAGATGAAGAAAATTCAAGAAATGATAAAAAAAAAACTCTTTCATCTTCTATAAAAATATAAATGAAAAAAATGGAAAAAAAGATAAAGTTTGTAAGATCAAATCATCTATGGGAATTAGTTAATCTTTTTAAAGGACACAAAGTGATTGGAAACAAATAGATTCTTAGGATTAAGTATAAGTCAGATGGGACAATTGAAAGATATAAGTCTTGTCTGGTAATGAATAGGTATATTCAACAAAAGGGAATTGATTATGAAGAGAAAGTTTCTTAATTCTAGCCATTGTAGGTAGTTTAAATTTGGAGTTACATTAAATAGATGTGAAAACTATCTTTCTAAACAAAGCATTGGAAAAGGAAATTTATATAGAACAACCTATAGGTTTCTTTGACAAAGTTCAAAAGCACAAGTGTGTAGGTTGTTAAAATTGATTTACGGTCTTGGACATCTTGCAGACAATGGTATATTAGATTTCATCAAGTGATAATTTCATACGATTTTATCATAATTGATGAAGACCACTATGTGCATGTCAAAAGAAACAAAGATAAATTTTTGATATTGTCACTTTATGTGGATGACATATTGTTGGCTAGCAATAACAAGGGGTATCATTGAGGTGAAAACTTGGTTCTTTTTAAAATTTGAAATGAAAGACACGGGCAAAGCAACTTACATATATTGGTCTAAAAATTATAAGAGATTATTTCAAGAAGTGGTTAGCTCTTTCACAAGAGCAATACATTAAGAAAATTTTGGAATGATTCAATACACAAGATTGCAAGAAGATACATACTCCAATGGCAAAAGGTAAAGGCCTTAACCAAAAAACGTATCTTATGACTCCGCAAAAAAAAGAACAAATGGCAAGAGTTCCTTACTTTAGTGTTGGAAGCCTTATGTATGCTATGATGTGCACAAGACTGAACATTTGTTATACAGTAGGCATAGTAAACAAATATCAATCCAATCCAGGTCAACTTCATTGGAAAGCTATTTATTGCAAATTTATTTACTAAGCCTACCTAGAGATATGTTTATAGCGACATGAGATCTTTAAGGTGCGTAGATGTTATTGTACATGTACTGTTTGAACAAGTCTATATGAACAATATATGATAATTTTTCCCATTTGAGTTGACATATTGAATACAATTAATTCCATTAAAGTTTCATACTTTATTTTAGTATGCATGCAAACATATATATGCATACGTACATATATGATATCATTTGAAAGATATGTCAGATAGAAGATTAACCTTTTTACATAAGTAATTGTCTCAATAATTTGGTACCATAAAGATGAGATTAGTTTAAAGCTATTAATCAAGAGCTAAAGCTTAAAGTGGAATCACCTTGATAACATTCAAGATGAGGTCATTCCATATTAAAATTTGTGATTGAAAATGAATAAACCCATAATTTACATTGTCTATCTTAATATGCCAAGTGAAAGTCCTATTGATTATGTCAAATCAAGTAGAGTTGTGGATTCAAGTTAGATACTAGGAGTATCTGAATTATCACTTATACATATTGATATATAAATGATGAAATACATACATTTTTCTAGAAAAAAAATAGTAAAACCCTAGCATGTGTTTCATACTACATGTGCATTGTTCGACCAATAAAGGTAATAGAAGAATAGATATTTGCTTCTTGTTATGTGAGACCCTTGAGATCAAAAGATCTCATTTTTAGTACCCTTAAGTTTCAACTGTTTCTTAAAGTTTTAATTTAGTGTTAGCTGTCTTGAAATATTGCAAATGTCATGGATGATTCGATATAATGGGACATATTAGGCTAGTAGTTTAACTAAAATGGATAGATTATAGAGGAAGAAAAGATTAATCCGATATCACATTTGGTTGTATTCATAGATTTGTAGACACCTCATTTTATCTAGGGTATTTTATCTCTTTAACCTAGGTTTGATTTTGCAGTCGGACCTGACCATAATTTTTCGAGCCCATTACACCATCCATTTTCAAGTGCTCTAGTATAAGACCCAATATGGGCCCTATAGTGAGACCTATTGTATAAGCCAAATGACTGCCCAAAATGGCCCAATAAAAGGCCTGATAAAAAACTCATCCTTAAAAGCCTATTAATGGCCCATTATTGCCCTTTAATTTTTTTTAAAAAAAATTAATTAATTATTAAATAAAAAAATGATAATAAAAATTAATTAATTAAAAATTAAAAATAATAGTATAATAAATAAATAAATAAATAACCAAAATAATAGAAAAAACTTGGCTCAAAAAACTAATAAAAATTTGAAAGTCCAAAATTAAAAAAAAGAAAAGCAAATTTGAAAGTGTTAGAAAATTTAAGAAAACAAAAATAGTAAGAAAGAAGAAAATATGGCTTTAAGGCATGACGAACACTATCTTAAAGGTAATTATGCTTATAGGATACAATAAAGCCTTAAAACTCTCTAAATCAAAAGTAGTGAAAATGGTTAGATAGAAAGATCTATTTATAATAAATGAAAAGTCACCAATCAAGCCAATTCAAAAAGAAATGACATTCTGTATAGTCATGTTTTATTGTTTAAATAAACTTTATTTAAACAGTCATGTTTTCCTGTTCGTATATATTTATTCGTACCATTATGTTTTTCACTGTTTAAACATGTTTATTTAAAATCAGTAATACTTCAAAATAAATAAAAATTAATAATAAAAAAAATTTTAAAAATTAAATCTATTTGCCAAACAAACCCAAGTGCTCAAGTGCCTATCTTTGACTTTTAAAATTGTCTGACCACTAGAAAAACTCCTAGTAAGCCCATATGACTTGGCCCACTCCAACACTTTGCTTAATTACTTAAATAATATAAGTAATCACTTTTAAACCACATATAAATGATCTTTCTGCTCAATGTGGGATACACCACATTCTATACTACCAACAATCCCCACTAGTTTGGAATGTTGGTGTTTAATCTTTAACCTTTTACATAAATAAATATTATGAATACAAGAATATATCTTTTGATTTAAACCTTTAATTAGCATATATACCTTAGAATTCTAACAAAGTTGATGGTGTTCGCAGATTAAACCTCAACTCCTAGTATTAAAATTGAAGATATAACACACATAATACTTATTTAATATTTTGTTAGATATTTATAACCGTTTTAACACTATTATGGCCCATTGCTTATCCTTATTCATAAACATTTACAAGAAAGTTTCCAATTTTCTTGATGAAGCGGCACCACTTCTATATTTATATAGGTGGAGTTTCTTGTTTATGTCTCCATTGCTATAGACATTTAATTATAAACTCCATTAAAAGTTCAATCTCATCTTCCATTTATACAATGACTTACACTAGTATTTCAAATATTTAGAATCAGTTGACTAGTGTTTATAGACACATAACAATAACTTGTTGTTATCTTTTGAACTTTGCAATTAGAGGTTACTAATTCAAAGTTAGGTTCCCATTATTGGTGTCTAAAAGGAATTTTAAACCCATTCCACTTGTGGTGCTTCTTACCAAATTTCTAGGTAGTGCCTTGGTAAGAGGATCTGCTAAGTTGTTAGCAAATTTAACATATATTATGGTAATTACACCACTGTTTTATCAAATTCTTTGATGTAATCATGTCTTAGACTAATATGTCTAGATTTTCCATTATAAATTTCACTATAAGCTCTAGACATAGTAGCTTCACTATCACAATACAAGAAAATGGCTATCATTGGTGTGGCCACAACTCTATATCCATTAATAAATTTCTTAGTCATTCAGTTTCCTCGCCTGCTGCAACTAAAGTTATAAATTCATATTTCATAGTTGAATGTGAAATGCAAGTTTGTTTCTTGGATGCCTAACTAATTGCACCACCTCTAAAGGTAAACATCCACCCTGAAGTGGATTTATTGTCACTTATACTTGTGATCCAACTTGCATCTAATATCCTTCCAAAACAGCTAGACCTTTGGAATAAAATAAGCCAAAATTTTTAGTTTTTTTATGATAACCTAGAACTCTTCCTATGGCTTCCCAATGACTTATACTAGGCTTACTTGTATATCTTGATAACTTGCAAATAGAAAAAGCTATATCTAGCCTAGTACAATGCATAGCATACATAATACTTCCAATAGCACTAGCATATTCAAGTTGTGTAATTACATAACCTTGATTTTCTGTTAAGTTTATACTTGTATCAGATGGAGTATTGGCTTCTTTTATATTAAGATACTTAAACTTATTAAGCAATTTCTTAATATAATGACTTTGATTAAGTACAAAACCCTTGTTATATCTCTTAACTTTAATTCTCAAAATGGTATAACTTTATTTAAACCTTTCATTTTGAAGTTAGAAATCAGATACCTTTTGGTTTCATTTATGCCAATCATATTAGTACTAAAAATTAGCATATCATCCATATAGAGTTATATTATAACTCCATATTCTTTAGTAAATTTTAAGTAAATACATTTATTTGCTCCGTTATGTTTAAAACCATTGGCTACTATGGTTGAATCAAACTTTTCATGCCATTGTTTAGGAGCTTGCTTTAGCCCATAGAGTGACTTAATTAATTTACAAATTTTATTCTCATTACCTGGAAGAATAAAACCTTTAGGTTGTTCCATGTATACTTTTTCTTTTAAGTCACCATTTAAAAAGGCTATCTTAACATCCATTTAATGCATATGTAATTTATAAATAGAAGCCAAAGCTATAAGAACTATAATGGATGTTATTCTAGCTACTGGAGCATATGTATCAAAATAATCTATGCCTTGTTTTTGTTAAAGGTTTATATAGAACCTTTTGCAACTAATCTTGCTTTAAAGGTTTATATAGAACCATCTGTATTATATTTTTTTCTAAACACCCATTTGCATCCTATAGGTTTGGAACCTAGAGGTAAATCTACCAAGACCCATGTATTATTGGACATGATTAAGTGCATTTCATCATTAATAGCTTTTTTTCAAAAAGCAACATCTCTTGAAGTCATAGCGTCATTAAATGTTTTAGGGTCTTCATCTACATTTAGTAGAATTGGTGTTTTCTTAAGCACTTTGGTTCTATTTCCTTTTACGAGGAATACTATAAAATCTGAAAAAACAAAATCAAAAGGCAAAAGATTCTTTTTTCTAGTTCTTTTGCTCCTTCCAAGTTTAACAGAATCATTACTTTCTTTTTTTTTATTTTCAGTCATAGAAATCATTTCAATTTGTTTCTCCATATCAATTTTAGTATCACATATAAACTTATTTTAAAAAAATTATACATGAATAGATTCGACAATAACATTAGTATTTACATCAAGAAGTCTATATGCTTTTGAATTTTGTGCATAACCAACAAAAATACTTTTAATACCTCTAGGTCCTAATTTTGATTTATAAGGATGAGGTATTTTATAAAAGGCAATGCACGCCCATATTTTAAAATAATCCAAAATTGATTTTCTGTCATGATTCCAAAGTTCATATGGTGTCTTTAAAAATTTCTTTGAAAGAATTCTATTATGTATGTCGCATGCTATTAAAAGTGCTTCTCCCTAAAGATTTAGAGGTAATTTAGCATTTAACAACATATTATTTACCATAACAACCAAGGTTCTATTTTTTCTTTCAGCTAAACCATTTTGTTAGGGTGCATAAGAGGCTATGTTTTGATGAATAATTTCATTATCTTCACAAACAAGAGAAAATGAATTTGGAAAATATTCGCCACCCTTATTAGTTTGAAGAATTTTGATTTTCTTCTCTTTTTGATTTTCAACAACTGATTTATATGCTTTGAATTTATCAAAAGCTTCATCTTTTGTTCTCATTAGATACAAAAAAGTATAATGAGAACTATAATCTATAAATGCTTTAAAATACCTTTTTCCTCCCCTTGTTAATAAACAATTTAACTCATAAATATCAAAATGTATGAGTTCTAATAATTCTGTATTTCTTTCAACTTTAGGAAAATGTTTCTTAGTCATTTTTTCTTTGACATAGATTTCACATTTCATGTCATGATTTTTTTGGTATGTTATATAACCATGCTTAGTCATATGATTCATATATTGATAATTTAAATGTCATAATCTAGCAAGCAATAAAGAAGAAGAATGCTCAACAATAAAAGCAGAAACATTATTTATTTCATCAATGCTTAGTTTAAACATACCATCATTGGAATATCTTTTTCCAATGATACACCATTTTTGGACACTATAACTTTATCAGACTTTAGTACAATCTTAAAGCCTTTAATACATAATAGATTTATAGATACAAGGTTTTTTCTAATATCAGGAACATGAAAAACATTAAATAAAGTTAGTTTCTGTCCTGAGGTGAATTTCAATTCAACTGTTCCTTTTCCAATCACTTTGGTAGGAACATGATTTCCTATAAGGATGTTTTTTTGTCTCTTGCATTCTTCATAAGTCTTGAACTGCTCCTTGTTGTTGCAAACATGAATTGTTGCACCAAAATCTAGCCACCAATCAGATGACTTATTTCAGTAGCCATATGAACTTCGATGATCATTCCAATTTGCATGTTTGTCACCATTGTAACAAGTTCATTAATTTCTTACTCAACCAAATTTGCCTTGTTTTTAGAACTAGAACCAATCTTAATTCTAGCATTTTTAAATTTACAATTTTTAATCAAGTGTCCTTTCTTTTCGTAATGGAAACACATTTTATTCTTGTTAAATTTGGATTTCTTAAATCCATTCTTCTTGACTTTAAAATTATTTTAAAATTTACTAGAAGACTTATGAGTTTTTCTAGAATTTTGTCCACTCACATAATTCACATTGGAACCTCCAAGAAATAGTGCATCTCTTGCATGATTTTTTGCTTCAATTTGTATGTGAGTCTGAAATTCTTCAATAGTGAAAGTATTTGTTGTATGCAAAACTTTCTTTCTATATCCATTCTAAGAAGGAGGTAGTTTTGATAAAATAGCTCTAACTTGAAGTGAATCAAGAACCTTAAGTTCTAGCTCACTTAACTCAGAAACCAAAATTTGCAACTTGTGCACTTGGTCCATCATTGTTTTGTTATCAATTATTGAAAATTCAAAGTATTTTAAAGCTAAAACTTATTCATACATTTTTTTTGTTCATATATTTGTGTTCAAGAGCAGTCCATATCTTTTTTGGTATCTTTATATTTTTGTATAGGTCATATAGATGGTCAGATAATGAATTCAAAATATAACCTCGATAGACTAGTTCATCTTCTTCACGTTTGCTTCTTGTTGCTTTAATAGCATCATAATCTCCAGGAGTTGGTTTTGGAATTGGTTCCAAATTTGGATCAAGTACATAAAACATCTTCAATCCAGTCAACAGAAAAACCATTTTGTCCTTCCACCTAGTGTAGTTTGATCCATTAAAATGATCAACTTTGATTACATCTTAATTTTGAAAATGAACCTTCATGCTTGATTTCAAATCCATAGCAATAGTAGGGCCAACAGTAGATGTAGTATCCATAATTACCTTTAAAATGTTAGAAAATTTAAGAAAACAAAAATAGTAAGAACGAAGAAAATATGGCTTTGAGGCGTGAAGAACACTATCTTAAAGGCAATTATGCTTATAAGATACAACAAAACCTTAAAACTTTCTAAATCAAAAGTAGTGAAATTGATCAGGTAGAAAGATCGATTTATAATAAATGAATAGTCACCAATCAAGCCAATTCAAAAAGTTATGATATTCTATATAGTCATGTTTTATTGTTTAAATAAATTTTATCACCAATCAAGCCAATTCAAAAAGTTATGATATTCTATATAGTCATGTTTTATTGTTTAAATAAATTTTATTTAAACAGTCATGTTTTCCTATTCAAATATGTTTACTCGTACTATTATGTTTTTTACTGTTCTAATATGTTTATTCAAAATTAGTAATATTTCGAAATAAATAAAAATTAATAATAATAAAAAAATTTAAAAATTAAATCTACTTGCCAAACAATCCCATTTCCAAATGCCCAAGTGCCTATCTTTGACTTTTAAAATTGTTTGACCACTAGGAAAACTCCTAGTAAGCCCATATGACTTGGCCTAGTCCAACACTTTGCTCAATTACTTAAATAACATAAGTAATCTCTTTTAAACCACATATAAATGATCTTTCTACTCAATGTGAGATACACCACATTCTAAACTAGCAACAATCCCCCACTAGTTTGAAACGTTGATGTTTGATCTTTAACCTTTCACATAAATTAATATTATATATACAAGAAGGTATCTTTCAATTTAAACATTCAATTAGCGTATATACCTTAGAATTCTAACAAAGTTGATGGTTTCTGCAAATTAAACCTCAACTACTAGTGTTAAAATTGAAGATATAACACACACACACTACTTATTTAACATTCTATCAGAAATTTATAACCACTTTAGCACTATTATGGCCATGTGCTTATCCTTATTCATAAACATTTACAAGAAAATTTCCAGTTTTCTTGTTGAAGCGGCACCACTTCTATGTTTATATAGGTGGAGTTTCTTGTTTATGTCTCCATTGCTATAGACATTTATTTATAAACTCCATTAAGAGCTCAATCTCATCTTCCATTTACACAATGGTTTACACTAGTATTCCAAATATTTAGAATGGGTTAACTAGTGTTTACAGACACATAACAATAATTTGTTTTTACCTTTTAAACTTTGGAATTAGAGGTTACTAATTCAAAGTTAGGTTTCCTTTATTGGTGTCTAAAAAGAATTTTAAACCCATTCCACTTGTGGTGCTTCTTACCAAATTTTTAGGTAGCGCCTTGGTAGGAAGATCTACTAAGTTGTTAGCAGATTTAACATATATTATGGTAATTATCCCATTTTTTACTCAATATGAGATATACCACATTTTAACTACAAGCACAAAATGAAAGATAATAGAATCCAAGATGAAGGCCCATTCGGCCTTATTCTATTTCTTTGCACGTACATGAAGGCCTGCCCAATGCGTTATAATGGTGAAAAGGTGTGCACGAAATCACGTGAAAGGAAAAAAATGAAAAACTGATGCAACATCATGCATGGGACGTGAAAAACTGCTGCTGCAAGGAAAATGATGGGAGGAACGGCATGAAGAGAAATAGTGGGGCATGAAAAACAGAAAAAGAAGGAAAGGCAGAACGGCAAGTAAAATAACTGGACAATTGAAAAAGCTAAGAAAAAACTGAAAAATGAGGTAGAAAATAAAGAACAGAAGGTGAAACCAGAGGCAGTGGCAGTAACGAAGGAGAACTTGGGAGAGGACAACTGCAGAAAGCAGTACCTGAAGAAAAAAAACTGAAAGAAAAAGCAGCTCGAAAATGTGAAAGGAAAACAGAAGAGAGCGCAAGAAGCCAAAAAAACTGCAAGCAGAAAAAACTGAAAGCAGTAGCCGGACGCAGAAGATAGGAGAAAGACCAGCGAACAGCACACAAAAAGAAGAACAGAAAAACAGTGGTAGAAGAGCAGTAAATGGTAAAGAGAAAGCAGAAAAAAATAGAGCAATAAACGGTAAAGAGAAAGTAGAAAGAATAGAGCAGGAAACAGGGGGCGTGAAAAGAAAAAGGGAAGAGCATAAAACTGGCAGCGTGGAAGAGAAGGAAAACAGAGAAAAAAGGCAGCAGCCAAAACAAAAAGGAAGGTGGAAACTGAAGCAGAACGCAAAAAAACCAAAGCAGCAGAAAGCAAAAAAAAAAAAAAGCAAAAGCGTGAAGGGAAACCAGCAAAGGACAGTGGCAGAAGAGGAAGAGGACCGACGCGGCAAAAAAAAAAAAAAAAGTAAAACCGTAAGCAGCAGACAAGCAAGAAAGGTAATTTTTTTTTTTATATTTATTATGTCTGCTATTGGATTTCTTGCATGAAGCTTATGTGAAGCTTGATTAAAACTCCACATTTCTTTTTTTTTTTTCTTTTTTTTTTCCTTCCCATGCGTATGGGAAGTTTGCATGGAAACTTAAACTTTCCACCTTTTATATGTCTAAATAGTGTGTTGCGTGGTATTTACGTCTGCTGTTGGTTTGCTTAAACCTTTTCATGCTTTTTTCCTTCTTCATAAATTAGACAAAGATTCGGCTTGTTATGAAGCCTCCTCATCACGTTCATTCATTTGCACGTTGGCTGTGTTGGGATCAAGCTGAGACTGTTCATTTGTTTTTCTTCTCTGTCATTTAATTATTATGTGGGTCTTTTATGGGGTGTTTACTTCGTTTTAGTTTTTTTTTTTTAATTAAGGGAAGGAACTTAAGAATAATAAAAATTTTAAAGGAGAAAATTTAAATATTAATTAGGATTGATCAAAAAAAAAAAAAAGAAAAAAAGCTAAGACCATATAATTGTTTAAATGTCTTTTTGTATTGCTACTATAATTATTTTTATTATTATAATCGTGCTTATTTTGATTTTTTATGTGATTTTGATTGTTTTATAATTTTGTACATATATTAGCCTATTAATTGGCATCCTCATATTATCTTTAACTATATTCATGCATTTTAGATGATATTTGCACTTTTAAAATCTCTTAAAATATAATAATAGAAAATAATAAAATAATAAAAAAAGTATTTGTTTTAAATCTTTGCTTAGATGTTGGAGGGAATAAAAAAATTATATTTTAAAAAATAATAATTCCACCTAAAGTTGAAAAATTATTAAATAGGAAAAAAATAATAAAGATTAATAAATAATAATAATAATAATAATAATGATGATGATGATGATAAAATGTTTAATGAAGAAGAAAATAACTAAAAATATAAAAATCCACTTTTTAGAAAAATAAATAAGGGTAAATAAATAATAATAATAATTTTAAAGAAAAAGAAAATATATGAAAATATAAAAAATTTGATTTTTAGGAAAATTACAAAATATGAGCTTGTTTCGAAAGTTTGCTTAGATATTGAAAATTTTAAAGAGGTCTGTAGATTACTAAAAACCTAAAATCCCAATGTTAAAATCCTAATTGAAACCCTAAAATTGAAACCTTAAATAAAACCCTAAAATCAAAACCCTAAGTAAAACCTGAAACCCTAAATTCTAGGTGGAACCTGAATCACTAAACCTTAATCGAAATCCTAAATTAAACTTTATAACTCTAAACCTACCCACAATCCCAAAATCATTACATTTTTAAGGATTTGTATGAAAATATTTTGTGAAATAATTTGTTTTCAAATGCCATTTAGATGATGGGGTATTTAAGAAATTTTATTTCATTAAGAATTTTTATATATTTTTGTAACTTAAAATAACAATTTTTAATAAAGAATAATAAATAAAAATAATAAAATGAGATTTTAAATATAAATAGTCGCACCAAAACTTTACCTAAAGGTTGAAAAGTCTAATTGGTCTCTTTATATTAAAAAACCAAATTCTTAAATTTGCATTTTATTATCATTTGAATATATCTCATTTTTAGATTAATGTTTATACTCATTATGCATATATACATATATGCTTATTTTAATTATTGAGGTTTAATATTAATTATATCATTCTTCATTTTTATTGTATAAAAAGTTCTTTTAAAAAAATTAGTTTTAAACAAATAAAATTAAAATAGCATTATGTGAAATATAATTGTTGGTATCCTATTTAAATGTTGGAGAGTTACTAATGATTATCATTTTTTATTATTTTTAAAGGGATGTTGTGATAAATCTTAGATGAAAGGATTATCTTTAAATTTTACTTTTATATTGGAGAATTTGAAGGTATTTCTTTAATCTAAGGATTTTCATAATATTCCTAAATAAAATCTTTTAACTAATTGTCTTTCTAAAAAATTGATGGGAATTATAATTAAATTTCATATAAAACCATTTTTGTCCAAAATTATAAATAACACATGATTAATTGATACCAATTTTGTAAGCGTTATGGGGATGCTAATTTTTTCACACATGTAATCAACTCTCAAACCCAATCTTACTTTTATAGACGAAAATTATCTTTTTAGAAAACTTTAAACTTGTTTATTTGTTTTGTTAAAAAGATAAATTTTTTGGGTGATCAATCACATCCTAAAAAAAATTATTGACAACTCCCCGAGTTTTCACGATTTTAAATTTTTACGTCTATCGATCGAGTCTCTGGACTAATACATTATTACAAGATTGACCAATTATGTTTGAGATGTCAAACATAATTGTAAATACATGAGTATATCATGCAATATAATAAAGATAGATCATGAGGAACTTACTCTACTAGTATTTGAAAGTTATTGTACATTCCTAACAGCTGTTTAAGTGACTAGATGTGATTATGACCTTTTATATGTACATAATAGTCATATGGCAATTGAGCTCTTGAAGTATGCTAGTAGCATGACTTCTTTCCTTGTATGAACTTGAAGCAAAGAATAGAGAAAATGTTCATGCGATCATGAAGGTTTGGCACTCATTCTGTCAAGTGGGAGATGTAAGAATAATAGGCATCAATTCCACCCATATTGGGTTGCCCGACCCTAATTCTCTAGCAACAACCAATGTAGTTTGCCTTTTTTTTTTAATGCAAAATTGTTGTAGTTAATGGTAGTTTATAAAAAAGAAAATGATGCTCATTCTCTTATACAATTACGACATTCGTCCATTAAGGAAAATTAGAAAAAAAAAAGTTTCTCACACAAGAAAAAAAAAATACAAAGAGAAAAGGGATAAAGAGAAAGAAAAATACATTCTAACTTCTCTTCCTAAATCTTTCTAGAGCTAGCAATGGTGCCTCTCAACTTCTAGCCATTGGCACCATCATCAAACTTGGACCTGCTAGCAACTGAATCTTTTTTTTCTTTTTTTATTCCTTCTGTTCTCTACCTTTTTTGCTATTTCAAAATAGACTTGTCATTAAGAGACAATACTGTCATTTTCTATAGCCTTTTTAGACATTCAAAGCCTCAAAAACCTCTTTGAAGATCAAGTCTCCATCATCACCTTTTTATGGTTCAAAAATCCAAAAAAAAGAAAACCCAAAACTCTCTAATCTGAATCTGTTCGTATTTTATTATTCAATTTTCTATGTTGATGATTGTATTGTTAACAAAATTTTACAATGAATTGGTGTTGTGTTGTTGTGGTTATGGGTTTATATAAAGTTTTTTTGTCAAAAATTTTTATGGTTTGAATCAATGAGGAAATCAAATCTATCTTTTCCTTTTGTCTTTTATATTTTTTTCTTAAAGGAGCATTTGGTTTGCAAAATTTTGGATTCCAAGGGAAAGTGTGATCCTTAGGAAAGTGTAATACTCGAGGTTTTCTTCCATTTTCAGGGCATTCCATATTTAGATTCACTCGTTTAGTTAGGGGGAATCCACATATATTAATTATTGAATAATTAACATAATCTATTTGACACATATGATGGTAACTTTTTATTAGCTTTTATTAATAATAAATACCTAAATGACAAATGATGCCTTTAACAGCAAAAAAAGATAACTATTTTATTTGATTGTTATTTTTATTTATAAAATATCATCAATAAAAAAATATTGAAGATTATTTAAGGGGTTTTGGTTGGGAAATGCCTTAAATAATCCCTTTTATTTTTTTAAAAGGGATTATTGAAGGCATTTTTAGTCCAAAAGTGCCATAAATAAATGCCTTTTAAAAATATGAAGAGATTATTTAAGATGTTTTTAGTCCAAAAACCTTTTAAATAATCCTTTTTAAAATGTATCAAGGGATTATTTAAGGTATTTTTGGTCCAAAAATGCCTTAAATAATCCTTTTAATTGCTTACAAGATTTAATAGATAAAATATAAAAAAAATTGAAGCAGTTTAGTCGATTAGAGCATGTGGCTATTAACTATAAGGTCGTAGGTTCAACCCCTGGTCCAAAAATGCCTTAAATAATCCCTTTAATTGCTTACAAGATTTAATAGATAAAATATAAAAAAAATTGAAGCAGTTTAGTCGATTAGAGCATGTGGCTATTAACTATAAGGTCGTAGGTTCAACCCCTCCCTCTAGTAGTTTAATGTTTTTGAAAGGTATTACTTAAGGCATTTTTAACTAAACATGTCCTAAATAATCTCTTTCATTACTTATAAGATTTAAGAGATAAAATATAAAAAAATTAGAGTAGCTTAGTTGGTTAGAGCATATGGCTAGTAACCATAAGGTCGTAGGTTTGACTTTTCCCTTTAGCATTTATTTTTGGGATTACTTATAAAATTTTTTTTTTGGATTATTTAAGACATAAGGCATTTTTAGCTAGAAAATGCCTTAAATAATATTGATCAATTTTTAGGGGATTATTTAAGGCATTATTTTACCAAAAAGTGCCTTAAATAATCCCATTTAATTTTTTGTAAAAGATTATTTAAAATATTTTTTGATAAAAAATGCCTTAAATAATCACCCAAAAAAATTGAACAAGATTATTTAAGGCGTTTCTAACCTGAAAAGGCCTTAAATAATGCTGGTCAATTTTTTTAAGAGACTATTTAAGGCATTTTAGGGTAAAAAATGCATTAAATAATCTAAAAAACATTGAACAGGATTATTTAAGGCGTTTTTCATGCCAAACGCCATTAATTGCAACATAAAAAAAAATTTTAGTAGCAGAAACCTGCAACTAACTTGCAGTCACTTCCATATATACTTTTCAAAATGGTAATGACTATTTCATAATTTTTTATTCAGGTCAAATTTGAAAATAACACAACATTTCCCCTTAGAGTCGTAGAATATCATAGGTAGAGGGGGGTTTCTAATTCAGTACTTTGGATATTGTTGAGAATCTATCATTTTTCCTAGAATCGAATTACCTTGAACCAAACATTAGAATCAAATACCCACAAGTAAGATTCCAAGGGAAAATGCATGGATTCCCCTAAACCAAATGTCTTCTATGTGTATTAGGACATTATGTCTCATTTATGAGCCATGCATTATTAGGGAATAAAGGTGGAGCTTGGAAAAAGAATGAAGAAACAAAAAGAGAAAGAAAAAAGGCTAGCTTGCAAAAGAAAAAAAAAAAGAAACAAAAGCAATAAATTGGTGAAATAGAAAAGAAAGGAAGAAAATAAAAGTGGGCAAAAACGAAGTTTGAGGGTGATTCTTTAGACAAGTTTAAACTTCTTTCCCTAGAGAGCTCAACAATGAATGATCCCAGACAAAGTAATGCATTGTTAAGGTACTTAAGCCTAAAATATCTTTTCTCATACCTTGACCTTACCCTTACAGTACAAACTTTATAAAGTCCTAAATGATCATTAGCCATGTGTTTATCTTTATTAATGGAGAGAGATATCATAAGCAAATATATGAAATGTGATCACACTTTATTGATCATTGTTTTACAAGTTTCATGTTTTACATATACAATTAGGTTTCATGCAAGGATGTGTGAGATGTATTGCTTGCATTTGGAGCCATAGTTAAGAAGGAACTTGACTTAGGTTGTTTTTCATAAATTAACACATGTTCATGATTTTACTTTACTTATATTGATTGTTCAATCCATGAGGCATTCATGTTGAATGAAGCATTGAAAGTTAGTAATGATTGTTGCTCAATCTTGTTTTGCTTAAGGACTAGCAAAAACTTAAGTTTGGAGGTTTGATTGCACTAAAATTTTAGCATATTCTCATATGTTTTTAATGCAATTTCTCTCAAATATTTGCTTGTTTCTTAAAAAAAATTCACAAAAACACTCTTAAATGCATAAATGTTCAATGTGTAGGTGAAAATATAAAAAAAAGGAGGAAATTTGGAGCTTTTGGACTAATTTTGGAGGAAATTTGGTGCAAAAAGCTATGAAAAGGCAAAACTAGTGTACATGTACTATAATGCCACTTATGCGAGTTTCTCTCGCCCTTCTCTTTTATGATTCCCTTAACTTATTTAAGCTTAACTGAATTTTATTTCAAGTTTTAATTCTCATATTTTAGTCTCTATTATTACCTAAATGTCCTGTATAGTTGTAGAAAAGTAGAAATCACTTACGCATCTTAAGCTTTAAATGAATGTCAAGCTAGTGACTGTAATTCAGCATTTTTTGGGAGCCAATCCAAGTTTTCTTTCCTTTGTTTTTATTTCTTCATTTTTTTTGTTTAGTTTATGTTCACTAATCCCTTCTTTTCTGTGCCTTATAGACATGATTAAAGGCACTTTTTGGACTCACATGATCACATCTAAAACATTAAAAAAGGGTTTTTAATTTTTTAGAATTTACATTATGTTTTTTATTTTTTGCTTCAGTTGATGTTCTGTTTAGTTGTTTTGTTCTATTTAAAGGAGAAATAAAAGTCGATCATGGAGAACTTCCAAGAAAGCCTCAGCCATGTTAGGGGAGTATTTTGTACCCTTTTATGTTTAATTGTTTGCCTCCCTGTACATTAAGGATAATGTGATTTTCAAGTTTAAGGGGAAGAAAATTTGTGACCAAATTTTTCAAAATTTATAAAATTTATAAAAACTTTTACAACCTTTTTAGCTCAATTAATTCTGACTTTGAGTCATTAGATAATGTCTCTAGTTAATTGATAGTGATCCTATGGTTGATTTTGGTTATAGCTTTAGAAAAATAATAAATATTGTGTAAGGCATAAGATGATTCTTAGTAATTGTGATATTTGGTTGCAAGTATGCATTTATGGGTATATATTCGGATTATTGATTCATGTGTCATTAGGAAATGTTTACATTATCATAGGATTGCATTCATTTTTAAAATAGTGCTTGTATCTTAGAATTCATTTGATCACCTTTCGAGATGAACTATCAGACATCATTGAATTAGGGAAAGGATTTAGGCCATCTTTGGATCGATTGAGCCTCTTAAGCCAACCCTAGTGTATATAACCCTAGCCACCTTTTTTGAACTTTATGATCCTTCCTTTGTTTATATACCCACATGATAACTATAAAACTTGTCTCATTTTTCATTTTCTTGTTCTTACCTTATGTGCATATGGATCATTTATGTCAATTTGAAAGCCATGCTATATATGTAGGGATGGGTTTATTTCAAACAAAAAAAGAATAAAAAAATGAAAATGAAAAATAAAAAAAAGTGTGGAAAAATAACGTAAGAAATAAAATTCAAGTTTGAGGGAGGGTTTTATAGGTTTGAAAATGTTTTTATTCATTTCAAAATCCAAATGGACCTAAGCTAGTAATTCATGATTAGGGTATTTAAACCTAAAATGTCCTTTTATTCCACTTTTACCCTAATCTAACATTACAAGCATATAAATATCTAAGAAACCTTAATTTAGTGATGATCTACATTAACGAAAAAAGGTGTGTAAGGTGAACATATGAAATATAGGTGTTCTTTGCTAATGCTTTTGTTAAATCCTTGATTGTATATTCACAACTAGATGGTATGTGTTGATATGTGAAGAATAATGCACACATAATGCTACTTCAATTGAATTGATGTATGATTTAGGATGACTTTTATGACTGGCACATATTTATGTTGACCTTAAGCTATAGTTATTATGCAATTCTTGAGGCATGCATTATCAATTAATCATAAAAAGTAGAATTAACTCATAGCTTGATTTTGATTTTATTTAAGGACAAGCAAAAGATTAAGTTTAGGGGTTTGATAAATCCATATTTTATAAAATTATCCTAAGCTTAATTATATGAATTTTACAATAGTAAACTTAATTTTAACTTATTATTTAGCAAATTCTTGCAAATATTCTTAAGCTTATTTAGTTTTCTTTTGTGTAGGATTACTAAGCCAAAAATGCCAAATCAAAGTCAAATAAAGGAGGATAAAAAATTGCCAAGGCACCAAGAACTTTAGGCTAAACCATAAGAATTATAGGTGCACTTTCAAGTGATGCTACAATTGGTTTAGTTGTGCTAATTTGGTTGCTGAGTTAGTTGCAAAAGGAAACCACATTGGTCCACACTTCAAGCTAGCTAATGAGCCATAAAGAAAAGCTTAGAAGAGCCAAGCCAATGCATATGAAAAGCAAAGCAAAAATTTAGCTGTTTATTGCACAAAAAGACAAAAAAAATTATGCTACTTTCTTTGCTCCAAATGTCACGATTTTTGCATAAATTTTAAAGCTAGAAAAACTAGTTGAGATGGAGGATAAGATGGCATTATGGGAAAGAGGTACTGGTCCATATAAAACCTTCACATAGGTTACATAAATGAAGGAAGAAAACACCTACTTTAGTTCAACCAAATGTTGCCAAGCCTTGTCATGATGTAATGCCAGCTACTTATGGCTCATTTGTTCAGTAAAAACTACAACCTTTGAAGGCTTTAAAAGCTTGACAACTCACCTCAAACATGGAACCTTGAAAACACTTTATTGGTCTAGCTAAACAAGGCAGCACATGCAAGAATGCCAGCTAGAAATTCTAGCTTACAATCCATGTTGCTAGCTCTAAAGCACTACAAAATTTTCTTTGACTGTACTGGCTAATTTGGAGGAGCTTCAAGCTAGGACTAGAGCTTAAATGAGGATAAAATTCAAGCCAAACAATTTTAAATAAGACCAAAAAAATTGACAAAGAGGGAGAGAGCAAGGGGAACCAATTGTAAGTCAAAATACAAGTGGGAACATAATGAAAAATAAAAATCAAGCATTGTTGTTGGTTTGCATGGTTCAAGAAACTATTTATGGGTTGAGAAAAGACTTAGGATAGGGCTTGAAAATAGGGAATTTGAGGGGAATAAAAAGGGATAGCTGAACATGGAATTTAACAGGAAGCATTTTTCTTTCTTCATTTTCCTATTTTTAATGTCACTAGCAGTAGCACTTTTATTGACTTTGTTGTGAATTTTAAGGGCTTATTTTAACTTGTTTTCATTTATTTATTTGGGGCTTTACTTATGCTTTGGGGTTATTTATTGTAAGAGGCTTTCATTGAAAAACTTTGCTCTTATTACTTTTACATTTTTTGCAATGAAACTTCAACTTTCAGTTTCAGTTTTTCCTATCTTTGACTTTTTTTTTTTATTTCCAAGCTTAGTTCGTTTCATTTTTAGCTTTATTTTGCTTCATATTTAAGCTTATTTTTGCAAGAAAAGAATAGTCCAAGGTAGCCTTAGCTTCGGAGATCTCCTATAAACGCTCCATAAACTTGATTCTTTTATTTTCTTTTTATTTAATGGCTTAAATTCTATTTTATTTCTTGTTATTTTTTTTCAACAGTTCTAACATGTATTTGAAGCTTTTTGAAGCTTAAGAGTGATGGCCTTGGATGCTATTTTGCTAGAAACATCATAAGGCTCCATAAGCCTGACTCATTATGTGTCTTTATTTTCTTGCACTATTTTTATGCCATTTAATTTTCTACCCAATTTATTTTATGCTATTTAAAATTTTTTCTTGTTATTTAGCTGTTGTTATTTGCATTTTAATTCATTTCATGTTATTTTACCATGGCTTCATGTTAGTTTAGGTCCTTGCATCCTTTGTATTTTGTATTGCATTTATTTTCCTTTCCTCTTTCATGTGCATGTACTATTTTTTTTATGTTTTTTGTTACCTTTTGCAGTAGGTTGCTTGTGCATTTTTTGTACTTTTTTAGTCTATTTTGAGGTTGCATTCCAGATTTTCATTTTCCATGTAGCTAGGTTCAATTTTGGTTGCATGCAACTTATTAGGACAATAGCTTAAGATAGATGTCATGTTACATTTTGTGCATTTTTTAGTCATTTTCAGTCAGTTTTAAGACATGTTCACTAAACCTTTTTTTCATGTCTATTTTAAGGTAGTAAAACAGTTTTTACAAATTTCTTAGGTAATGTCATATTTGCTTAGTATCTTAGTTCATAGGCCTTAGTTCCCATGCATTCTAGCATTTCAGTGCAACTGTCTGTAATTTTTATCAGTTTTTGAACTTGTTTTCATTCTTCATTTTAGTTCATTTTAGGGTCTATTTTAAGTAGTTAATCTAGATTTTACAGTATCTTTAGGTCGTAGGTCATTTTCCTTGCATTTTGGTTCATAGGTTTAGTTTCATAATAGTTAAGTGTTTCAGTTTACCTTACATTTTTCTATCAATTTTGGTTCAGTTTTGGCATGTAGTATTCAATAAGTTTTGGGTCCCATTTTAAGCCTATTTTAGGTTACTTAAGTCCCATTTAAAGTTTGCATCCATTTAGGTCTTTTTTATTCGGTTAAGTAGTGTAGGCCACATGTTAGCTTCATTTAACTATTTTATCATTTTCATTTATTTTAGGCAATTTTTCCAACACTTAGTCATGACACTTTCATTTAGAATTGTTTAATTTCAACTTTGGTTGCATGTTTTAGGATTTAGGTTGTATATTTTGAGAGTTTGCATTTAGTACATTAGGAGCTCGATAAAATGTCAAATGAAAATTGATGGCTTTGCATTAGGATTTTAATTTAGCTTTTAGGAAGTCTTAAATTTTTATTTTTAGGACATCATTCCAGCATTACCATGTCAATTCCATATTTAATTTTTGTTCCATACATTTCATGCATTTTAGATTAGGTTAGGATTTTTTTTTGTTAAATTAATTTTAAAATTAAAAATGCTAAAATTTTTTTATTATTCTGTTATTTTTTTTCTAATTTGTTGTTCTAGTTTTTGTTTTCCATCCCTTCACTCTTTAATTTCAGTTTTAATCTATGCTTTTAATTTTCTTTAGTTTAATTTTTAGTTGTGTAATTTTCTATTTTAGCAACATTTTTATTTTTAGTAGCTATTATTTTTAGTAATTTTCCTTTTAGATCTTTGACCTCCATAATTTTAATAGAGATATTCGTGGGTCAGGCCAGATTTAGGACAGGTTTGGGCTAAGCTCATGTTTAGTATTAATAATTTATATGTTCGACCAAGCCTAACCCAATCCAAAATTTCGAGTCTCAAAATTTTTTTAAGCCTAGGCCAAATTAAAATAATAAATCACAAACTCACTCATTAAACTTAATTTCTATAATAAAAAATTAAAAAAATATAATTAAATTAATTTTAATGGGATTATATTCAATTCACATAGATATAAAAATTAAAAATAAAAATTAAGTTTAATAAAATATATATAGTTTTTAATTTTAATTTTTATGTATATGTGAATTAATTTATATATAATTCACATATATATAAAAAAATTATATATATATGTGAATTCGAGCTAGATCAAGCCCAATTCTAGTTTAAAATTTTTTTATCCCAAGGTCCGACTCGAAATTTAAATAGGTCTAAAAATTGTGCCTAAGCTCATTTAACGAGCTTTAAACTTTTGTCCAATCCCTTTCAAAACTTGGGCATGCCTTCAAGTTTGGGCAAGTGGCTTGGCCATTGAATAATTATAATTTGTAGTTAAATTTAGGTTTTAATTATCTAAAAATTTTATTAGATTTAATTAGGTTAATTAGCTTACTTTACAATTTTTGTAGGACAAGATATTCCTGAACTATTAAAATCGATACTTACCCCTAAAACTAGACTTCCCAAATCCCTAAAAGACGTTATCCGAAATACTTTCAATCTTTATTACTTTTGTGATTAGTACACTTGCATTACTCCTACAAAGTTAGCAACAATGGTCAAGTTTTTCACATCCAAACAATATAATGTCAGTTAAGTAAGACCCGTTAATCATAACACAACCTTATTTCAAATAATGTGTGCTTTGAGTATTGTCTCAACAAGCCTCAATAATAGAAAGATTTGTTGTTTATGTTAATGGAAGGTATCAAGACTTAATATTTTCATGAGTGATTTTGATTCATCATAGATCTCATATAGCATAAATAAGAATTCATCACATTTCTAATACATATAATCTTATCAAGCATCTCACAATTATACATGGTATTTATCATACATAAATTCTAGCATATATAATAATAAATCAACCATCATACATGGTATTTATCTTATAAGTAGCATGAATACTACAACAATCATCATGTTTGATTCAAATTCATGATCCTGCATATCTATTTTTTGAATCAATATCAATATCATATATCAATTATCAATTTAACTCAATGTGATGCAAGGCATAAACATGTTTCACTAGTTTGGCCAAATATGTCTAATAATGTCTTAGAAATTTGCAATTTGTAGTCATAATTTCCTAAACAAATAAAGGATTATAATTTTACTTGGATTTTAATGTAACATGGTCAAGATCACTCTAAACCATTTAGGAATGTCAATCAATTAAATCAAGCCAAATACATGCATTGGGAATTTCCTAGTCCACTTAGGTATTGTCGTGAAGTAGTTTCTTGTTAATTAAAAGCTCCAAACAATTTAGAAAGTCCAATTCAATTTGGATTTTATATAAAATATAATTTCTCAAATCTAAACCATCTAGGAATCCAAATTCAACAAGAATCAAGGTCAAACTAGGACTTGGCTTAAACCAATTCAAAATAGGAAAGTAGTGTCGGCTAGAGTGGTATGGATGTAAACTTGGTAGTTTTGACCATTAGTTACTATGCCGCCCCTATTAGGCCATCATCCAAGAGTTCTAAACTCTTTCACATTCTTTCTTATGCCTTTGGTCATGATTCTTTAATCACAAGCAATAATTACTTTGACTTTTACAAAATAATCCACTATTCCTTGTGATTAAGAAAGCAAATCTTGAAATCTTAGTGAACAAGTTTTCTAAGATTCCCAATATTGATTACCAAGTTGGTTTTCATTAAAAATTTAGTGAAAAAATTTTTAAAGCCACTTAACATTTAAAAACACCAGCTGCATCAAGAAAACTAATTACCCTAATCTTATTAGAGTTTTACGCATCATACACAAATTATATAGGCCCAACCACCACTGACAGATTTTTGGGCTGAATTTATTATCAACTTTTGACTAACCAAATCAACTCCAAAATTTTTAAATTTTTACACAGTAATCATCACTATGTCTATTTTTATGTGTTAAAATTTCATAGCTAAATAATAACCCTAGAGTGAGAAACAATTTTTGCAATATCACTACAGCAAAAGTTTCCTATTGTGGATAGACTACAAATAAAAGGTTCATAAAGCATGCAAACAAGGTCCAAAAATCATAAAATTCATACCCAATCATCCTAAGACATCATGCTTTAATATTCTAAAAGAATACAATTAAAAATATAGAAAAAATTAATTTTCTAGCATCTACATCACAACAATAGATTGCAACCAAAACAGTTTTGATATCATTAACAACCAAACAAGGTTCCAAGTTGTATAATCACTATTGACAAGGTTTTGATACCACTTGAAGGGAATTATGCATGAATATACAAAGTTAAAATGTGGGATTTAAAAATTTTTAATTCCCTAAAGCCAAAATCAATCAACAATATCATACAAACATACCACACAAGTAATGGCTTTTGGCTATGGGTATGTACCTCTTTGTCAATTTGATTTTACTTCAAGCTATTGATCTTCCAATTTGTTTCCCAAGCCACAAAGCTAGCTAAACATGCAGCCTCTAGTGGTGATCCACATAGGCTCTTGTGAAAGAACATTCTCTAAGGTAGGGAAGAACACAAACCACATTCTAACTAGTAAATGTTTACAAAAGCCTCTTGTTTTTTCTCAAGTTTTTACTTTGAGTTCTCTTAACTTATTTTTGCATCTAATATGTCTTATATGTTACAGGAGGGGTGGTGGCTCATGTTCTTTTATAGAGGGATATTTGGCCACAACTAGATTAATGCATGAGTTGTATATTTTCAATTAAATCCCCATGCTTGATCAAATGCTTTTAAAAAAGGAAAGTTTCTCTTCTTGTTTTATTTCCTCTTATCTTTTTGTCATACCAAAACCAAATTAAGTTTAACTTAATTTACCCCAATTTTAATCTTTCACAATTGTCTTATTGTGTGTAACACATTACTTTTGTTAGCATTTTGGCAATAAACATAAGCATTGTAAGCCTTTATATTCAACTATGGATGAATCAAATCTTTTGACTTCATCACTAATTCTTCAATTAGCCAAT